>NW_024100116.1:0-110000 GCF_016545835.1 Crotalus tigris | reverse complement strand
ACTAAGAAAGAAACCCAACTGGAAGACAGGCGTTTGGTAGAATCTTACTGGCAGTGTCCTGAGCATGCTTATCCAGTCCTGGAAGGAACAGAGCCAATGGCTGCAACCTTGCTTATAAATGAACTTTTGTCAAGCTATTTTCAAAGCATGTTTTTTATTTTTTTTATTGAAAAGTTTTATACAAGTTTTTAACAATAACCCCCCCTAAAACAACCCCCACCCTCCCTCCCCCCCCCACTTCCCAGCGCTGCTTACAGGGTTACAAATAAACAAGCAAATTCTAAATAAACTTATCCAACTACACAAATAATAATATCACTAATGTACTTTAACTCGAATACAAAAAAAATAAAATAAAAATAAAAATAACAGTATAAGCATTTCCAGATTGAAGACTAAAAATTATTCATAAGCTACATAATACTTTTAAAACCCATATCAACTCTAACCCATATTTACTCTACATATAATTTATCCATCTTCTCCTCGCTGAGGTGTATATTTCTTTTAAACAACCATTTATCCATAATAAATACAAAAATTTCCCTCCAACATAGCCCAACCAACAAACTGACATTTGATAAACTTGGCTCAGAGCCAAGTTTGTAAAAAGAGCCAAAGCATGTTGTTTTTTTTTCTTTCCCAAAATCGATCCCTTTGGAAAAAAGACAGAGAATCCCTGCCTTCAATCTACCCTATGGCTTCATTTCTTTAACAAAATTATTCTAGGGTGCACAACTACTCATCTGGCTGGGTTGTATTGTTATGTCTCTGCTTTCTATTTTTAAAGGAGCATGAATGCCAAGACTTTCCAGAGCAGACCCTCTTTTGAGGGCTCTCTATTCAAAAGCAATTAAGGCTTTACAAGGAGGTGGGAAGGAGGCAGTGTCAGCTCCTTCAAGTTCCCAGGAGGGAGGTAGACTCAAAGCTTGAGTGTGTCTCCTCCCTCACCCCGTTGCACCTTCTGGCTCGCACACTTTAAGGGGCTACAGATTCCTACCTCTTTCTCTCCCCCCCCCACACACTTGGAAAAGAAGTTCCAATACAATGTTTGTTAACTAGGTTATCTAGGCTATAGGAGATTTTAATGTTGAATTTTATAGCTTTACCACGCTCTACCGTCCTTGTGAATATTGTAATATTGCATTTTTTACAAGTTACTCTTCTGTTAATGTTCCAGCTAGTAACTTTTATAATCCTCTTCAATGAATTTTTTTTGTATTCTTCCGCACCGTTAACCTCAATGGCGGCACCTCAGCCCCTGGCAGGAGGTAGAGAGATGAAATGCTCCTCTTTAATCAGAAATAATAATAATAATAACATACATAAGATTCTCTCCGCTTTTTTTTTTTTCCCAGTGTCCCTTTTGGACTGGAAAATGGTTGTGGAAGGGATTGTGAAATAGTCAATCAATAAGCCCTTTCCCCTTGTTCAGGAGGCTTCAGTATAGGGAGAGGGATCTCTCTCTCTCTCTCTCTCTCTCTCTCTCTCTCTTTTTCTCTCTCTCTCCCTCCCTCTCTCTCTCTCTCTCTCTCTCTTTCTATCTCTCCCCCTCTCTCTCCCTGTCTCTTTCTCTGTCCCTCCCTCCCTCTCTCTGTCCCTCCCTCTCTCTCTTTCTCTCTCTCTCCCTCCCTCTCTCTTTCTCTCTCTCTCCCTCTCTCTCTCTCCCTCTCTCTTTCTTTCTTTCTTTCTTTCTTTCTTTCTTTCTTTCTTTCTTTCTTTCTCTCTCCCTCTCTCTCTCCATCTCCCCCTCTCTTTCTCTCTGTCTCTGTCTCTCTCTCTCCCTCTCTCTTTCTCTCTCTCCCCCTCTCTCTCCCTGTCTCTTTCTCTGTCCCTCCCTCCCTCTCTCTGTCCCTCCCTCTCTCTCTTTCTCTCTCTCTCCCTCCCTCTCTCTTTCTCTCTCTCTCCCTCTCTCTCTCTCCCTCTCTCTTTCTTTCTTTCTTTCTTTCTTTCTTTCTTTCTTTCTTTCTTTCTTTCTCTCTCCCTCTCTCTCTCCATCTCCCCCTCTCTTTCTCTCTGTCTCTGTCTCTCTCTCTCCCTCTCTCTTTCTCTCTCTCCCCCTCTCTCTCCCTGTCTCTTTCACTGTCCCTCCCTCCCTCTCTCTGTCCCTCCCTCTCTCTCTTTCTCTCTCTCTCCCTCTCTCTTTCTTTCTCTCTCTCTCCCTCTTTCTCTCTCTCTCTCTCTCCCTCCCTCCCTCCCCCCTCTCTCTCCTACCTCTCTCTCTGTACATTGTGTGTGTGGTGTGTGTGTTTCATTTTCTTCCTGCATCTATTTTGTCACCACAGGACTGTCACCACAGTAGGAAATAGTGAGGCTATACCCAGAAAATTGTGCGAACAACTGAGGGCCACTTCCTCAACTGAATGACTGAACAAATAAGCATCTGAAATGAAGACAGCAGTTCTGCATTAACCACCATGGAAGAGGTGAAATTGACAGAACTCGGTGAGATGGAGAGCTTGATTAGAGAAAAGGCCATTATTGACATTTCTTAATGACCGGAAATCCCTTATGGACTTTTTGTGTGAGAAAGAAAATAATTTTGTGGCTTACGGTCTGGATTATTTTATAGAAAGAATCATGATGAAATCTTGGAGATGGAGGTTTGATTAGAATTGCATGTATAACTGCTAAGAGGAAGGTCAAAAGCTATATCTATATCTATTTCATGTTTTTTTTGTCCTTTTATTTTCTTTTTCTATTTATTTTCTCTTTGTTTTTAACTCCTTTTTACTTTTTCACATTTATTTTACTATACCTTTCTTTCTTTCTTTCTTTCTTTCTTTCTTTCTTTCTTTCTTTCTTTCTTTCTTTCTTTCTTTCTTTCTTTCTTGGAATACCTTTCTTATCACCTGCGTACAATCTTTTAATAAAAACTATTTTTTAAAATAAAATAAAATAAAATAAAAATAAAAAGTCACAAGCAGAGCCTGAGGTCACTCTGAGGGAAAAAGCAGCTGACTGGTCTTTGAGGACTTTTGGCTGGGCCTTCATGTTTGCTATTTGGGCCCCAAGGGCAGTCTCAGTTGAGCCCAAATCTCAAATTCCTGGAGAAACTGTAGCTTGCATCTTCAAAGGAGGATTTAGCTAACTAAATCCCCCCTTTCCTTGCTCACACTTCTGGTGACACCCCCTGCTGCTTTTAGGATATAAGTGGGTAAGTGGGGAAAACAAAACATATGCAAACATCACCATTTGGCAAATAATTCCTATTCAGCTCAGTGGCTGATCTATCCTTGACCAGTCATAAATTAATACAGGACAGGCTACAAAAAATGACCAATTGGCAAGAGGTGGAACAAGACTGACTTATTTAGTCCTTAGAGCAACAGTTCTGGATAAAGAGAATGAAGAGAAGGATGAGGGGGGACAGGATAGCAGTGTTCCAGTATCTCAGGGGTTGCCACAAAGAAGAGGGAGTCAAGCTATTCTCCAAAGCGCCTGAAGGCAGGACAAGAAGCAATGGATGGAAACTAATCAAGGAGAGAAGCAACCTAGAACTAAGGAGAAACTTCCTGACTGTTAGAACAATTAATCAGTGGAACAACCTGCCTCTAGAAGTGGTGAATGCTCCAACACTGGAAGTTTTTAAGAAGAGACTGGACAGCCATTTGTCTGAAATGGTATAGGGTTTCCTGCCTGAGCAGGGGGTTGGACCAGATGACCTTCAAGGTCCCTTCCAACTATTATTATTATTATTATTATTATTATTAAAGTTGACATCAATGGCTCTACACTGAGTGGGACAGCAGTAATCAGTATGTTCTGCAGGCATCTGTATTGTTCAATGTTTTTATTGATGACCTGGATAATGAAATGGATGGTCTGCTGATCAAATATGCAAATGACATAAAATTGGAAGGTCTGGATAATATCCAGAACGATAGGGTGAGATTACCAACTGATCTGGCATGTCCTTCAACAAGGAAAAAATAAGAAGATATTAAACTTAGGGAAGAAAAATGTAGACCACACATATGAAATTCATGGGTGGGAAGCACTGTATTGAATAAATCTTTGACACATGGCTGTCCAGTCTCTTTTTAAAAACTTCCAGTGTTGGAGCATTCACCGCTTCTGGAGGCAGGTTGTTACACTGGTTAATTGTTCTAACTGTCAGGAAGTTTCTCTTTAGTTCTAGGTTGCTTCTCTCCTTGATTAGTTTCCATCCATTGCTTCTTGTCCTGCCTTCAGGCGCTTTGGAGAATAGCTTGACTCCCTCTTCTTTGGGGCAGCCCCTGAGAGATTGGAACACTGCTCTCATGTCCCCCCTCATCCTTCTCTTCGTTAAACTAGACATATCCAATTCCAGCAACCGTTCCTTATGCCTGAGCAGGGGGTTGGACTCGATGACCTCCAAGGTCCCTTCCAACTTTATTATTATTATTAACAACCTAAACCGGGGTCTTCAAACTTAACCCTTTTATGACTTGTGGACTTCAACTCCCAAAATTCCTCAGCCAGCGTGCCTGGACTGCATTAGAAAAAGCATTGTGTTAAAAATACATTAAGTCCTTATTTTCCTCTGCAGTCCAACCTGGAATACTGCTTCTGGTTCTGAGCTCCATTTTCCAGAATGGAAAGAATCTTGGCAGGCTAGAACAGACAACAAGACTGATGAGAAAATTGGTATAGAATGTTGAGGATAAGTCTCTTGTAGAAAGATCGAAGGAATCTGGGAGAACAATGGGTAGTTCCATAAAAGGTGCCACAAAGAAGATGGTCAGGAACTATCACCCACTGAAACAGAAATCAGGACCAGAAATAATATGCAGAAGCTACAGCTACCCTTCACGTTGTGTAAAATATAAGGAAAAACGTAATGCAATAAGAGCGATACAGCAATGTAACATTCTACTTACGGAGATTGTGGGTTTTGCATTTTGGAAGTTTTAAAGAAAAACTGGATTTCTTAAGGAACAGTTAAGTGGCTTTCCTTCACTTTGTAAAGAGTTAGACTGGTATATCTTTTGTGGTCTCTTTTAGCTGGACTATTTGCTTCTATACTTTCCTTCCCTATATATCCAAGTTGTCATATCTTACTTCCTGAAGAGCTAACTACAATTTATGAATTTTTTTTCTCTCCAACTGGAATCGGCCTTCTTTTACATTATTTAACTATTAACCAACTTCAACTATTATTCCGTGAACTGCACTGTGGAATGAGGATGACCTTAACCTTTTTCTGTGTGGCCTCCTATGAGGCACTTAAAAAAGGGATCTTAAAGAAAGATTGCGCTAGCTGAGAAACATACTTTTCATGCCTGAACATCTTGGTGTCAACCTGATTCAGACAAGACAGCAGCTCTTTTGAGAAGACATAATCTCAGCGAAACTTCAGCCAGGCATCTTAATAAGTAGAGTGCCAGATAACCAGACTGTGAAGATACTCCTCCTTATCAAATGCATTTGCTCAAGAAGAAAGAAAAGATTACCGAATGTGAACAATTGGCTGTACAGATGGCACAATGCAAGCAGCATTCTTTCAAAGGGCATCATTTTATATTTTCTCTCCCTTTGACATTCTTTTGTTCTGCCATCTCTTTTGCAGAATCTTCCCTTTCAGGGTTAGAGTTGGTTTCTTCTGCAAGGATCTGAAAATTTTTCCAGTGGGTGCAGAATATTGTTTACGATTCTTGTTTCTTACAATTACTCTCATGTGAAGATTGCTCCTCTTTCTGACTATTTTTTTGACAGGGATTTCTGTCCGTTTCTGTGCAAAGCAGCCTTTGTCAAACTATTAAATCTTTATCATCTTTCATCAGCTGAAGTGGGACTCCTATTGGCTACAATTCATTGAGTTGTAGCTGCTACCTATTACAGCACAAACCATATGGTATTCAGGCAGATAAACAAATATGCCACAAGCCTTGCACCACAACTGTAGACTTCTCTCTGTCCATTTCCATTTTTATTTTTAAATAGCTAGAAGTAAAAGGCATTTGTTTCTTCTTTTTCCTTCTCAGACCCTGAGTTGAGCAGAATATAAGGCCAGCAGGAAACAGGCATTCAGTAATCCACACCAGGCAAACAGGAGCTTTCTGGACACATTTCTTGCAATCAGCAGACATTCAGCAGCTTTGCACTTCAGAATACAGAGTTTCTCTGAGTACTATTCTCTCTTTCTTGTCTTTCCCCTTTTGAACTATGTAAGCAAATTCCTCTTAACTCTGTTTGCTTACATAGTAATGTGCTCCTTGGAACATGGGTTGCCTTATAGTCCTCTTACAATCTCTGTTTACTCAGTAGGAAAGTGAGTAAGTGTGGCTGAGCCAGTGGGCCCCAAGGTTTCCTTAGCATCCCACTTTATGCGGTGCTTAATTTTGAGTTAATCTGGAAAATGTTAAAAAAAACAAAACACCTTATGTACGAGTACAGCTTAAAATGAAACTTAAAGCTTCGTTTGGCACTTCATAATCTATACCACATGATTTATGCAGTTGAATCCTTTGTTGCAATGCAAATACAAAAGTTTTAATAATAATAATAATAATAATAATAATAATAATTCCTTCAAGCTGACAACATCAAGCACACTGAGGTCAAGAAAAAGATTAGAGGTGAATACATCAAGAGAGTGAAGAAGATCTTAAAGTCCAAACTCAATGGAGGAAATACCATAAAGGCAATCAACATCTGGGCAATTCCAGTCATTAGGTACACAGCTGGAATAGTGGACTGGACTCAAGCAGAACTAAAAGCAATGGATAGGCAGACCAGAAAAATAATGACAATGAATCATGCCCTTCATCCACGCAGTGACATTGATAGACTTTATCTACTAAGGCAAATAGGTGGGCGTGGAATGCTACAAGTACATCAGATGGTTGAAGAAGAAAAAATGGCTTTGGAAGAATATCTGAAGAACAATGATGAAGATGCACTGAAATTAGTATATCAGGAAGGCTTACTGACTACTGGAGAGACCAAACTGGCCTACAAGAAAGACCAAATGAAGAACAGAATAGAGGCATGGGAAGACAAAGCACTACATGGCCAATACATGAAAAAAATAGCTGGGAAAGCAGATAATAACAAGACCTGGCAATGGCTAAGAGCAGGAAAATTGAAGAAAGAGACCGAGGGACTAATTCTGGCTGCACAAGACCAAGCCTTAAGGACAAATATACAAAGTCAAAATTGAGAAGATAGCAACAGACAGTAAGTGCCGCCTATGCAAAGAAGCTGAAGAAACAGTGGACCACCTGGTAAGCTGTTGCAAGAAGATTGCACAGACTGACTACAAGCAGCGGCATGACAAAGTAGCAACAATGGTGCATTGGAAGATCTGCAAAAAATATCATTTGCCTGTAAGCAAAAACTGGTGGGATCATAAAATAGAGAAAGTCATAGAAAATGATAAAATTAAACTGCTCTGGGACTTCAGAATTCAAACAGACAAGCACCTGCAACATAACACCCCAGACTTAACAATTGTCGATAAGAAAGACAAAAAAGTCTGGATAGTGGATGTGGCAGTGCCTGGAGATAGCAGAATAGAAGAGAAAGAACTGGAGAAGATAACAAAATACAAAGACCTACAAATAGAAATAGAAAGACTGTGGCAAAAGCAAGCAAGGGTAGTACCAATAGTCATAGGCTCCTTGGGTGCAATCCCAAAACAACTGGAGCACCACTTGAACACCATTGGCATTGACAAATTTGCTATTAGTCAATTGCAAAAGGCGGCTTTACTAGGAACTGCTTCCATCCTGCGACAATATCTGTAATACTATCAAACATCCACATCTGCCTATCCCAGGTCCTGGGTAAGGATTCGATAGGTAGACAAAATGCCAAATCTAGTCTGAACATCTGGCTGACTGTGCGATGATCCATAACAACAACAACAACAACAACAACAGTAGTAGTAGTAGTAATAGTAGTAGTAGTAGTAGTAGTAAAATTGCGAAAGGCGGCCTTACTAGGAACTTAAATGGATTCCAGAAGATGGTAGAGGACAGGAAGGCCTGGAGGAACATTGTCCATCGGGTCGCAATAGTTCAGACACAACTTCACAATTAACAACAACAACAAAAGTTACATCAACCTACTATTTTAACATTTCATATATTATAAAACATACTATATTACTTAAATCTCTTATCCTTCTTGTTATAAGGCCCCTTTGTGTTCAAAATTCTCTGTTCTTTTAGCCATATTCAAACAAATGTTTATTCACGTAATAGTCCATCTGGTCCCCTTTATGGATTACTGCCTTGTCATGGTGAAGGGGCTTGCATAACTCAATGAAGCTATAAGCTATGCCGTGCAGGGCCACCCAAGACGGACAGGTCATAGCAGAGAGTTCTGACAAAATGTGATCCACTGGAGAAGGAAATGGCAAACCACTCCAGTATCTTTGCCATGAAAACCCCATGGACAGTACTAAAAGGCAAAAAGATATGACACTGGAAGATGAGCCCCTCAGGTCGGAAGGTGTCCAATATGCTACTGGGGAAGAGCAGAGGGCTAGTACTAGTAGCGCCAGAAAGAATGAAGCGACTGGGCCAAAGCCGAAAGGACGCTCAGCTGTGGATATATCTGGTGGTGAAAGGAAAGTCCGATGCTGTAAAGATTTTTTCTCCATAGGAACCTGGAATGTAAGATCCATGAATCAAGGCAAGCTAGACGTAGTCAAAAAAGAGATGACAAGACTGAACATCGACATCTTAGGAATCAGCGAACTAAAATGGACAGGAATGGGTGAATTTAACTCAGATGACCATCAGGTATACTACTGTGGGCAAGAATCCCTCAGAAGAAATGGAGTAGCCTTCATAGTCAATAAAAGAATAGGAAAAGCAATACTGGGATACAATCCCCAAAATGACAGAATGATCTCAATTCGAATCCAAGGCAAACCATTCAATATCACAATAGTCCAAATCTATGCCCCAACCACTGGTGCTGAAGATGATGAAATTGACCGGTTCTATGAAGCCCTACAGCACCTTATAGAATTAACACCAAAAAATGATGTCCTTATCATCATGGGGGATTGGAATGCTAAGGTAGGAAGCCAAAAGATAACGGAATAACAGGCAAGTTTGGCCTTGGAGTACAAAATGAAGCAGGGCACAGGCTGATAGAATTTTGTCAAGAGAATACGATGGTCATAACAAACACTCTTTTCCAACAACCCAAGAGACGGCTCTACACATGGACATCACCAGACGGTCAACATAGAAATCAGATTGACTATGTGCTCTGCAGCCAAAGATGGAGAAGCTCTATACAGTCAGTAAAAACAAGACCAGGAGCTGACTGTGGCTCAGATCATGAGCTTCTCGTTGCAAAATTTAGGCTTAAATTGAAAAAAGTAGGGAAAAGCACTAGGCCACTCAGGTATGAACTAAATCATATTCCTGATGAATATACAGTAGAGGTGACAAATAGATTTAAGGAATTAGATCTGATAGACAGAGTGCCTGAAGAACTATGGATGGAAGTTCGCAACATTGTACAAGAGGTAGCAACTAAAACCATCCCAAAGAAAAAGAAATGCAAGAAAGCAAAATGGCTGTCTGAGGAAGCTTTGCAAATAGCTGAGGAAAGAAGGGAAGCGAAAGGCAAAGGAGAAAGAGAAAGATACACCCAACTGAATGCAGAATTCCAGAGAGTAGCTAGAAGAGATAAGAATGCCTTCTTAAATGAACAGTGCAAAGAAATAGAAGAAAACAACAGAATAGGGAGGACCAGAGATCTCTTCAAGAAAATTGGAGATATGAAGGGAACGTTTCATGCAAAGATGGGCATGATAAAGGACCAAAATGGCAGGACCTAACAGAGGCAGAAGAGATTAAGAAGAGATGGCAAAACTACACAGAAGAACTATACAAGAATGAGCTTAACATCCCAGATAACCACAGTGAGATGGTCACTGACCTCGAACCAGACATCCTAGAATGTGAAGTGAAATGGGCCTTAGAAAATCTGAGCAACAACAAAGCTAGTGGAGGTGACAGTATTCCAGCTGAGCTATTCAAAATCTTAAAAGACGATGCAGTAAAAGTGCTACACTCAATTTGCCAGCAAATTTGGAAAACTCAACAGTGGCCACAGGATTGGAAAAGGTCAGTTTACATTCCAATTCCAAAGAAAGGCAATGCCAAAGAATGTTCAAACTATCGCACCATTGCACTCATTTCACATGCTAGTAAAGTTATGCTTAAAATCCTACAAGCTAGACTCCAGCAGTATGTGGATCGAGAACTACCAGAAGTACAGGCAGGATTTCGAAGAGGCAGAGGAACTAGAGATCAAATTGCCAACATACGCTGGATCATGGAGAAAGCTAGGGAGTTCCAGAAAAACATCTACTTCTGCTTCATTGACTATGCAAAAGCCTTTGATTGTGTGGATCACAACAAATTGTGGCAAGTTCTTAAAGAGATGGGAGTACCAGACCATCTCATTTGTCTCTTGAGAAACCTATATGCGGGTCAAGAAGCAACAGTGAGAAACTGGACACGGAACCACTGATTGGTTCAAAATTGGAAAAGGAGTCCGGCAAGGCTGTATACTGTCGCCCTGCCTATTTAACTTATATGCAGAGCACATCATGAGAAAGGCAGGGCTAGAGGAATCAAAAGTTGGAATTAAGATTGCCGGGAGAAATATCAACAACCTAAGATATGCAGATGATACCACTCTAATGGTAGAAAGTGAAGAGGAACTAAAGAGCCTCTTGATGCGGGTGAAGAAGGAGAGTGCAAAAGTTGGCTTGAAACTCAACATTAAGAAAACCAAAATCATGGCATCCGGCCCTCTCAATTCCTGGCAAATAGATGGGGAAGAAATGGAGGTAGTGACAGATTTTATTTTTCTGGGCTCCAAGATCACCTCAGATGGGGACTGCAGCCAAGAAATTAAAAGACGCTTGCTCCTGGGGAGGAAAGCTATGGCAAATCTAGACAGCATACTAAAAAGCAGAGACATCACCCTACCAACAAAAGTGCGTATAGTCCAGGCCATGGTTTTCCCAGTTGCAATGTATGGCTGTGAAAGTTGGACCATAAGAAAGGCTGAGCGCCAAAGAATTGAGGCCTTTGAACTATGGTGCTGGAGAAGACTCCTGCGAGTCCCTTGGACTGCAAGGCGTTCAAACCGGTCAGTCCTAGAAGAGATCAACCCCGACTGCTCTTTAGAAGGCCAGATCTTGAAGTTGAAACTCAAATACTTTGGCCACCTAATGAGAAGGAAGGACTCACTGGAGAAGGGCCTAATGCTGGAAAAGATTGAGGGCAATAGAAGAAAGGGACGACAGAGAATGAGATGGCTGGATGGAGTCACTGAAGCAGTAGGTGTGAACTTAAATGAACTCCAGAAGATGGTAGAGGACAGGAAGACCTGGAGGAACATTGTCCATGGGATCGTGATGGGTCGGACACAACTTTGCAATTAACAACAACAAGTCCATCTGGTAGGGCGAGTCAAATCTCTTGTATCTGTTTCTGGTCTTCTTCTTTTGCCGAGTAATTTTCCAAGTTGATGTAATCCGCTTAACCAGCAGTTCCTGTATTTTTACATATGTTGTTGGGAATACAAAAGATGAAGTAAGTAAGATAAATACTTTCTGTCTCCCAAACTTTGATGGTTCTCCTGATAATTCCATTTTTCTTGTTGTATCAGAACCTTGAAGATTTTTTTCCTGTTTGTGTCAAATTGTAATTCTTTTCCTTTGTTGTTTCATCAATTTGATCATATTCGTCTAATTTGTAGTCTGCTGTCTGATTTATTTGTTATTTCCTGAGTGTTTTTTAATTGTAGATTTAAATTGGAATTATGCTTATTTAAATTATCAAAGTTGTTTTCGATTTCCTCGTGGTTTGAGTCTATTGTCACTTGTCCTAACATTACATATATTTCCTCCGGGAAAGTATTTATCTTGCATTGAAGTATTGCTTCTGGAGGCCCTTGATTTTCCAGGCTACGTCCTTCAGGAGAAAATATTGAATGTGGCATCCTGTCATTTTTTGATACATATGTGATATCTATGTTGTCTCCCCCCTTCAAATAATCTTTCATCAATATTTTAATTCAAAAGTCAATTTATCAGTCAGTCAAAATTACAGTTAATAATTACAGTTAATAATAAACTGTAATTATAAATTACAGTTTAGTGTGTTAAGTCACTTTAAATCCTTCCTACAGATTCTCCTCTAAAAGATTAGCCAAAAATACAAGGTTTTTCTTTTCCATAAACAGTTCTTAGATTTAAGCAACAGTCCAGGTGTTTTTTTTCTTTCAAACACTTTTTAATCTCATAGCTGGCTCTTCCTTAATTCCCAGCTGTCTTCAAAGTTATTTGAAATTCAGAGGAACAACTTTTGCTTTGTTTCTAGGCACTCTGCCAATTTCTGAGTCCTTATTGTTAGTGTTCTATTCTCTGAGTCTCCACTAGATGTCAGCAGTTATTTCTTTTTTCAGTTTTTCTTTCAATCGAAAAGTTATTTTTGTTATATGTTTTTATAATTCCATCAAAAAGATTTTAGGGTATAATCTTGACAGTTTTTTAGTTCCTAAATTTGTCCAGACTCAAGTATTTTAAATCAAATTTTAATATATTTCTTCCCTCCTTTAATATTAATTTGCTGCTTCCATCTGTAAGGGAGTGGGGATATAGTCCCCTCCCTTCATTTCTGGAAGTTTTCTTGCTTTGGGGATCTTTTAAAGGACTTAGATAGTAGATAGAAGAAAGAAGATCAGTACTCTCACCAATTCCAAGCACGCTGTTCACCGATGTTTAGGTTCATGCTCTGGGACTTCGGCTGCAAACAGCTTGGGCTGGACGCTGATCTCACACTAGCCTTTCTCCTGTTGGGTTCAGAGGGCTTTCCCCAGATCAAATGAAGTGATTGCTGTCACTTTGTGATCAACGGGGCATCCCTCCTTCACAGTCACCTCTCCGGGGCGCCTTCGGACCCATCTAGGGTCCCCCAAGCAGGAAGAAACTAACAGTGGGGAGCGGAGGTCCGCTCTCGCATGGCCATGCGCTGCGGGCGCAAAACCGGAAGTCTACATCCCAGAGTTCTGAAGGAGCTGGCAGATGTTATCTCAGAACCATTGTACCCCGTTCCAAGTGGAAACAGGACAAAGTTTTAACCCGATGCCTGAGTTACCTGTCAATGAACCTACCATCCCCTCCTTGAAGGAGTGGATTAAACAGTTGCAAAACACCTGGCCTGTGGTTAGAAAAGCTTTGGACGAGGTGAGACAGGCTTATAAAGCACAAACAGATTAAAAAAAAATTGAAAGGAACCTAAACCATTCAAAGTAGGGGAAAAAGTATACCTCTCAACCAAATTCCCAAAATCTTTGCAGCCTTCAAAAAAACTAGGGCCAAAATACGTAGGATCCTTCCCCATAAACTGCATAATTAACCCAGAAACAGTGGAACTCCCAAAACCATTAAGACAAGTACACCCTATATTTCACTGCAGCCTGCTTAAACGGGAGCTAACCTCCCCCTTAAAGCCAGCTGAAGTCCCCCCCCCCACAACCCATTACGGTGAAAGGGGATCTACATTTTGAAATTAAAGAGATACTAGATTTCAGAAAATATCATGGGTCGACCCAATATTTGGTAGTGTGAAAAGACGTCCCACCATCCCAAAATGAGTGAGTGCATAAGAAACATGTCAGAGCCCCTATATTACTGAAAAGGTTCCATGCCTGTTATCCAGATAAGCCTGACTAATGTTGTTGTTTCAATTCTTTCCCCTTTTATTATTTTATCTGTCTAAAGGTGGATCTTTCATTTTTCTAGGGGGGGGGGCGGCATGTCAGAACCCTCAACTATTAATCCCTTATATTGTCTATGTTTAACAGTTCAGGTTCTCCCATTCTCCTATGGGGGAGGGGGGAGACCAGGGGGCTTTGTAGTGCATGTAGAATGTTTCCTGTATCTGCTTTGAGGTATTCTCTTTGGTGTGTGAAAGGAATGCCTCGGGACCATCTGCCTTATCTCTGTATGGAGAAAGGAAACAGGGAAGACTTAACAACTTTGAGAAAGGTGCCTTATCGGTGCATTTCCCACAGTTTGATGACATCTATAGATTGGCCTATTTGAATCAACCGAATGGACATTTGGGGTGGGGTTATATTTTCGTGGGTTTTACTTATTGCTTTGGGTGGGAAACCCTCAGATCCTGCCTAGCTCTCCTTCTGTCTGTACCTGCCAATAAAAGTTCCTTTTGAAATGATGCAAGTTTCAAGAGTTCTGCTTTCTTGGAAGGGAAACAGAAGTAGGTCCTTACAGATGGGTCTTTGGACAAAGAAATTGACTCCAGAATCAGCAAGACCAGCCAGGCACTGGGGCAGCTGTGTTCTACAGTGCTCAATCTTCCTATATAGATGTGAATCCTGGATTCAAAATCAAGGCATATCAAACAACTTGAGAAATTTCATATAAGATAGATAAGATAACCTTTATTGTCATTTATTTACTATGGGCACAACAGCACACATCAAAAATGAAATTTAGTTGCCCGCTCTCAAAGTGAAACACATACATGACACATACCTAAACATATTATGTACAACGTATGCATAGACCCACACCCCTACATATACATAACAAATAAATATTAAACACTGTCCATCTTGAAAATATAATGGAAGGAGGAAGCTTGAGAGTTCACAAGGTTAATGCTGTATGGGATGAAACTATGGCTGAATCTGGATGTTCTGCTATGGATACTACGAAGCCTCCTCCCAGAAGGTAACAAAGAAAACAGGTCATGAAGAGGATGTGTAATGTCCCAGATGATCTTATGAACCCTACTCAAGCAGCGCTTCTGTGCTATGTCCTGTATGGGAGGGAGGGAGCTGCCAATGATCTTTTCAGCCATCCTCACCACTCTCTGCACCACCTTCCTGTCTGAAGCAGTGTGCCCTCTCCACTCCAAACTTGGCATTTGTTGGCAAAACTTATGTCTCCAATCTGGAGATCTCGGATCACACAGAGTCCATCAGCAGTGAATTCCTGATTATCAAAGCCCAGATGAGATACTGCATATGCTTCACCAGTTGTTCTACAGTGTATTGGAGTCTGTGGCGAGACCTCCAGGCTGACCACAAAGATGCTGTGAAAAAAAACCTCTGTGTAGTCATGGGAACTAGAAGCTGCAGTTACTGACAGAACCCGTGGAGAACCATTTACTATGAAACCTCCACCAGCTTTGAAGACAGGCATCACAGAATAAGACCCACAATTACTACAACAACGGAGTTTCAGTGTCCCACTGTGCCAGATGCTGAGCTTCCAGATTGAGACCGCAGAGCCACCTCTATATCCACAGATGTCCTACACAACAGTATATCTTCTTTGAATCTAAAGAACTACCACATACTGTATATTTGTGAATGAGCAAACCTTGATAGGTTTTTTGGAGGAAGGCTACTTTGCATAAAACAATATGCCTGATTCAATATTTTTTAAAAGTACTTTTCTTGGAAAGGATGATCATTCCTTCTCTTCCTTTCTAAAGGGTGGGAAGTCATCTGCTCTTTGGATCCATTTAGGATGAGGGCTGCTGATCTGGGAAGAGATTATCTGCAATGCTGATGCATTAACTACAGTAGGGACTGGGACAGATGGATAAAAACCTTGAGCAGCATGGATTTGAATTCTCACTCACACACAAAAAAATCCACCACTCTGCCATTTGCGTGTCTTTAATGGCATTATAAAATTGGCTAATATATCATAAACAGCATTTACCTCTTGAAAATTCAGGAACTTTAGCTTTAGTGACTGTACATGGTCTCCTTGTTAAAATGTTGAGGAAAAAGTACATAAATGGGAAGAGAAAATGAGAACAGGCTTCACACTTCATTAAGTAAATACTCGTCATTGGATCAGGAAGGCTGTATGCAATGAACATAATAAAAAACGAAGCCCACAGATATGTGATCTGGGGATCTTTCCAATGACGACTCTATTTCAGATTGGCCCTGAGCAATGGTGAAAGGGGCTTTTATTCCTTGTTCATCAGTGTATAGCAATAAATACATATTTTATCAAAGTAGAACTGAGGTGAAGTATTATTCCGTCACCTGAAAGATGCTCTTATTTCTGGCTAAGATTTCAATGCATGGTTGACCTAGCCTCTGTTTACATAAACTGGCAGCAAACAGCTTCTGAGCATAAAGCTGCTTTGGAGAGAAATTTCTGATAATTTAAAGAGATTTGATTATCATGGCCCAATTGTCACCAATCATATACACCACATAATATTTTGTTTTCTTTGTAGTCGTTGTACTGAAAAAAAAATAGAAGAACAGAACAAATATCATTAGAATACATTTCAAATCTCAAATTCACCTAAGCATTTCACTTTATCTGGTATGAAATGATTCTGATCCCATACTTGTTGTCATTTCCTGCCCATTTGCATTCATGTTCAACAATATGCAAGCATTTAATTTGAATTAGGCTGGTATTTAATACGGTAGCAATACCATATGGAGGTTTAGTTTTACTGTTTTGATTTTAAGCAAAATCATTTCTTATTGTATACGGTAGACTCTTATACTAGAAAATGTAGCTACAGTACTATACTTACACTGTATGACTTGTCAATCCAATTAAATAATTTATAGCTGATTAAAGCTGAACATTTGCTTTTTAACCTATCTGTGTTTTCTGTTTGGGGGGGGGACTGTGGGCAATTGTATGTTGACTTTCAAGGTAGGAAATATCAGCCCATCGTAAAATGAGAGATAGTAGCTTGCATTGAACAACATGGACATCTCTGGTTTAAAAGTATGCTTCTGGTTATGATCACTGGGGCAAAAATATGCCTAAATAGTGCTGTCCTTATCAAGAGCAGGAAATGCTGCATGTGGTATGAAACAGCTTGTCTGATTACCTAGGCTTTTAGCTTGCTAGAAAAGCATGACATGAAAACTTTGATGAGTGGCAGAGGTTAATAGCTGTAGATTGAATTGATGATGACAATGGTATATGGAAAATTGTGACTTACTTTGTAAATGGTAAACTGCTCCAATTAACAAAAGAAAAGGAAGAAAGGTTCCTTATGGTTCCATGGGTGAAACCAAGAGAAAGGAAAAGCTTTGTAATGGATCTGGATGAAGGTGACCTGATATTGTTGTGTGGAATTCAAAAATACAGATAGGGAAGAGAATCCGCAGGCTTACTTAGGAATGAAAGGGTTAAAATGCCATGAAGCATGAATTAGTGTTATCTAGGTTGGTATTCATGCATAGGAAAGTAGGAATCTAAATTGGTGTCAATGTATATTGTGCATCAATGATATTGAAAAACCAGAAATGAATTTTCAGAAAAATTGTGCAACATTTTGAATGTGATCCAAGAGGAAAAAAAGTGATTTGAGTTAGTTAAGTAGCACTATACGTAAAGAACGACTACATCTGTAATAAGATTCATGACACCAAGGATGAAAACTTTGACGAAAGTGTCTGGGTCACTATTAAGGGAAAAAGAAACAAAAACGACATTTTTCTATATGTATTACAGATCGCCCAACCCAATAAAAATATAGATAATATCTGCTCAAACCAAATGGCCAAAGCCTCCAGAAAACACATCACTGTGATAATAGGGGATTACAACTAATTATTTAGTAATAGTAGTAAAGTTGGAAGGGACCTTGGAGGTCATCTAGTCCAACCCCCTGCTCAGGCAGGAAACCCTACACCATTTCGGACAAATGGCTGTCCAGTCTCTTCTTAAAACTTCCAGTGTTGGAGCATTTACTGCTTCTGGAGGCAGGCTGTTCCACTGATTAATTGTTCTCACTGTCAGGAAGTTTCTCCTTAGTTCTAGGTTGCTTCTCTCCTTGATTAGTTTTCACCCGTTGCTTCTTGTCCTGCCTTCAGGTGCTTTGGAAAATAGCTTAATTCCCTCTTCTTTATGGCAGCCCCTGAGATATTGGAATACTGCTATCATGTCCCCCCTTGTCCTTCTCTTCATTAAACTAGAGCCATCAAGTTGTTATCCACTCTTAGTGATGACATAGATTTGATTCACAACAATCTGTTCCTACCAGGTCTTTCAAGTCTTCCAATGGTGCACTCACTGCCAATGTAACAAGTCTATGTATTTTATTGCTAATCATCCTTTTCTCTTTCCACCTTTCCCAGCACAGTCTTATCCAGAGATAGAGACAGAGATCTATTTAGGACTGTTTGGATAGAGATTTCTGATTATGACTTCATCATGTCCATCATGTTCACCATTGAAACTCAAGAGTGTCTAGTGTGGGAACGTTTGGAGTTTTAGTAGCTTGATTGCCTTGATTGTCTTCACTTTTTCTTCAAGAAATCTTATCAGTTTACATTTATTGCAAGTAAAATTTGAGTCCTCCACTGAGATCTTTGAACTAACCAAATAGTGTCAAGGAATCACCGAGTTGGGATGCTGCATTTAAGGCATCCTGGTTAATTTCTATTTAATGCAGAGATTCAAATTCTTGACTTGGAGTTTAACCCATTAAATAGCTTCAAAGTCAAATACTCCCTACCTTAGCAGAAAAACAAACTTTCTCCCTCCCAGAATCCTAGTCATACTAACATAGATGATATTGTCCCAACTACTATGCCCACGGATATCTTAGGTCTCCAAAATTGGCCAAACTTTATTAAAATCATTCTGAGACTTTATAAGAGTTTCCCTGAACACAAACGGAATAGAATAGCAAGGAAATGGGCCTTTCCATTCTGCTACAATTAGTGTGCTTAAACAGATTTTTCTTCTTAAAAAACAAGATCATGAATTGATGTAATAAAATATTTAAATATCTAATCCGTGTTGCTGGAGCTTTGGATTGTTCTATAAGTATGTTCCATGCATTATGTTTGATGAAGAATGAGAAGAAAGTTATGAATGGAGGATGGAAGTCACTTGGAAACTCCCCAAAATGTTATGAATAAGGAGGTTCAAGAGAATAAAGATAACTCCTTCTGGAATGTGGGCTTCTAAAAGGAGACACCAATGAACAGATTCACACACCATTATTGCTTACTCAAAAAACAAGTAACGACTTCCCCACATGAAAATCTATGGAAAGTCATTACATGCCCAGCATTTCAGTGATAAGAACTAGTGTTCAGCAAACACAAAATACAATGCAGCAGTAAATTCTTGCTTAGCTTGTTCTTGCTTAGCTGTTACTTGTTTTAATATGGTTTGCAGAGGGGATTATCTTGTTAGGTTATAACTTTGGGTCATGTTATCATATAATCTGGATTTGGATAAAGTTCTAGCAACCAGAAGAGATTCATCAGGTCATCTTGTACTTCCAGACTGGAAACCTGTTTTTTTTCTATTCCATGCTTGATTGCTTTGTTCAGTTCAGTTTACATAGCTTAACTAATGAAACTTCCAATTGTAATAGTTTGTACTCCAATAGTTACTGATTGTTGATTCATAACATTTTATTCTAACCTTCCGTGGAACCATAAAGGAACTCAAAAGTATCAAGTAGGGTTCTTAGAAGTTCTCTCTAGTTATAGCCTAGACCAGATCCACCTCCTACAGAGTTGAGGTTTTTATCACGTGGTTTTACAGTATTTGTTGTTGTTAATTGCGAAGTCGTGTCCGACCCATCGCGACCCCATGGACAATGTTCCTCCAGGTCTTCCTGTCCTCTACCATCTTCTGGAGTCCATTTAAGTTCACACCTACTGCTTCAGTGACTCCATCCAGCCATCTCATTCTCTGTCGTCCCCTTCTTCTATTGCCCTCAATCTTTCTCAGCATTAGGCCCTTCTCCAGTGAGTCCTTCCTTCTCATTAGGTGGCCAAAGTATTTGAGTTTCAACGTCAGGATCTGGCCTTCTAAAGAGCAGTCAGGGTTGATCTCTTCTAGGACTGACCGGTTTGAACGCCTTGCAGTCCAAGGGACTCGCAGGAGTCTTCTCCAGCACCATAGTTCAAAGGCCTCAATTCTTTGGCGCTCAGCCTTTCTTATGGTCCAACTTTCACAGACGTACATTGCAACTGGGAAAACCATGGCCTGGACTATACGCACTTTTGTTGGCAGGGTGATGTCTCTACTTTTTAGTATGCTGTCTAGATTTGCCATAGCTTTCCTCCCCAGGAGCAAGCGTCTTTTAATTTCTTGGCTGCAGTCCCCATCTGAGGTGACCTTGGAGCCCAGAAAAATAAAATCTGTCTCTACCTCCATTTCTTCCCCATCTATTTGCCAGGAATTGAGAGGGCCGGATGCCATGATTTTGGTTTTCTTAATGTTGAGTTTCAAGCCAATTTTTGCAGTATTATCTGCATCCAAATTGCCAGTTTGCTTCCAGATTTAAATGAGGGTGTGGGTTATAACAGCTACCTTGAAGAACATTTTCTCTCCTGTGCATAGGTTTTGTATGTGGACATTGAGATTTTTTGAGTTTTTCTTAAGGACATCACACAGCTTGAAATCAAACCCCACTCTTTAATCAGACATTGCCTTTTTTTGTATTCTTTGCTACCTGAATTATCCAAAATAACATATTTTATTTCTCAATCTTTCCTAAAATTAGACTTAATAGGCAACTTCCTTTCTACATAGGCCTCTAATCTGCAATGGATGGTTCTAAGTATTAGTTTATTAAAATGTGGAATTAAGAATATTTGTATAATTGTTTGCACGTAGTTCAATCTCCTGTGTTCATTTATTTAGGCATCATTTTGGTTGGTTGACTATTGTGTTAGCAATGAGGAAATCAATGGATTGGCAGAAAGTGCTGTCATTCTTTTTTTTCATTTCTGTTTCTAGGCCATACAGTCTAGTTACGTTTTCCTTCTTAGCATTTCCTACTTGGGCATTCTAGTCTTCAATCACAAGCAGAACATCTTGATTTTGATTTCAGAATGGATTTGACCATTAAAAAATGTCAATTTCTTCTGGTGTTGTATTAATTTTTGGAACCTAACTATAACCTTAAAGGGTTGTCCACAAAGTCTACATGGTATTATTTGGTCATTTGATATTATTTTAATGCATTGTACTGTTTTTGTTATATCCTTTCTGACCAAAAGCAAACTGGTTCCTACTTTGCTTTTCATGTTGTGCAAACAGTATAACCTTCTGACTGAAAATATCCTTTCCAGTCCATTTCAATTGTCCCATGCCCAAGATGTTAATGTATAGCTTGCTTCCAATTTTCGGTGTATTGAACTTTCCCATATTTATTCTTCTTACATTCCTTGTTCCCATGAAAATCTATCTTGCAGCTTTAGTCTTTCTTTTCCTGAAAGACAACGCTAGTAACTAGACATCACGATGGCTTCAATCTACCCATATCATAAATACCATTAGTACTCTAAAAGATCTTCAGCTTTCCCTCAGGAAGCTTGTTGTGTCCTCTATGACCCCCTAAGGAGCACATCATAGTTTACTATAAGTTCAATCACTTTATATTATCTATTGACATAGTTTTAATAAAAATTTTCAGTCAGAACAGATGCTATTAGATCCTTCTGATTTTTTCTACCAGAAGCCAACACAGCAATAACTGAAAAAAAGTAAATTCCACAGAAGCATCAGAATAAACTTTCAAAAATACAGCATATATGCATGCAAGCATACATAATAAATAAACAAATAAATGTTATATACAAGTCAATAGACTAGTCATCAATACCAGGAGCATTCATGTTTTCATAGATTTAATACTATGTATTATTTTCTGAAATGATAAAGATATAGCAAAATAAACAATTTGGTTTGGAGGAATGAAATAATTTAAAAATGATTCATTTCTTACTCAATAGTCTTGAATCAAGCATAAAAATACAAGCAAACTGCTGATTTATTAGATTACTCTGTGTGCTTTGCACTGTGTATTTTTAGTAGTTAAAAAAAGATTCCTTTTTATTATTGCTGTTTCAATCAAGAGCTTGTTAATTTACTAGATGTTTCTCCTTGTTCCAATATCTTTGCTTTATGTGGTTGTAATATCCTGAACCAACTAAATGAAAAATATCAAGCTTCAATTTAGTAGGCACAAAGGTTTTATTTAATTGCAGTGTAGATCATATTTCATCCATCTTCAAAAAATTATTTATTTTCCTTTTTTGGGGAGGGAAGTTTGTTAAATGTACTTAGAGCAGGGGTCTTCAAAGCTGGCCCTTTTATGACTTGTGGACTTCAACTCCCAGAATTCCTCAGCCAGCGTGCCTGAAGACCCCTGACCTAAACATTAGCCAACTAGAATGAATTCTGGGAGTTGAAGTCCACAAGTCATAAAAGGGCCAAGTTTGAAGACCCCTGGCTTAGAGCCAAGGACCATAGAAGACAGGAAAAGACCAACAAGCAGGAAAGCTCAGTGTTGTGGTCATGAAGGGACTAGGTGAGGAGAGACCCAGGTTCTCGTGCACTCTTGGCCCCAGAAGCTCAATGAGTGACTTTGGGTCAGTCACTCTCTCTCTCTCAGCCTTACATCACAGAGCTGCTGTGGGGAACAACAGGAAGAGCAGGTATGAGTCCTTAAATCGGTGGTTCTCAACCTGTGGGTCGGGACCCCATTTGGGGTTGAACGACCGTTTCACGGGGGTCGCCAAACAATGCAGTCCGCCATTTTTTTCCCCTTTTCCTTAGCTGTGCTACTCCCTTTTATTCTATTGGCTTTTGAAAGCCAATAGAATAGACTCTCTTGAATAGAGTCCAATTCTATTGGCTTTCAAAAGCCAATAGGAATTGTCCAGGCTGTCTCTGCTCTGCTGAGCCCACCAAAAGTCCCATTCTGCAAATGGTGCTGCACCAGTTGAGTAGTCCTTGACTTACGACCGGTTGAGTAGTCCTTGACTTACGACCGGTTGGGGGGTCACGGCATTAAAAAGGTTGAGAACTACTGCCTTAAACAATTATCATCAACAAGAGCAACTGAAGTTTGCAAATTGAAATTCATTTTGAGCTCACTAAATGAACAAGCAGAAGTTTGGGGAAAGTATGGAAGGGAAAAGTCAAGGGAGAAGCACTTTTTAATCGCTTAATTTTCTTTGTTTTTTTTCTCTTTCTCCCCTCCTCTCTCTTCTCTCAGAAGGAAAATCCAGCCCTATTATAATGCCACTGGAGGGCAAAGAAATATTGGAGTAGGATTCATATATTAATGGAGAAAATTCTTAAGTGAACGTAAAGATTAAACCAGAAACTTTCCTTCTGGGCCTAATGGAAAGAGAAATGGAAAAAAAAATTGGAACTCTGATTTTATATATGGTGATGGCAGCAAGACTGCTCTGTGCACAAAAGTGAAAGGATGCCTCGATTCCCACCATGGATGAATGGTTACAAAAGCCGATGGAATTAGCAGAGATGGCCAAATTGACTGTGCTGATAAAAGAAAAGAATACAAGTACTTTTGTTTCTACTTGGAAACCACTTCTGGACTTTATGCTTGAGGAGGGAAAAAAGTGGTATTATGATTTTGGGTTTTACCAATTAGACTGATTTGCCGATACAGAAATGGCTGGTACATACTACTATAGAAATGTAAAAAGTTGAGATTTGATTTTAATGTCTGATTTTACTGCAACAGAGAGAGTCGGAAGTCAATGCCTTTTGTTTCTCCCCCCTCTTTCTTCACACCCTTTTTGTTTTCCCTCTTTCTACTGTTGTCCCCTACTATTTGCTTTTGTATTTTCACATTTGATGTTATAAATGAATAAAATTAAATAAAATCGTAAAAAATATATATAATGCCACTGGAGGAACAAGAAACTGTAGCTTAGAATAGACAGCAAAAGGATTTCATTCATTCATTCATTCATTCATTCACTTATTTATTTATATACTTACATAATAATAATAATAATAATAATAATAATAATAATAATAATAATAATAATAATAATACCAATACATGAAAAAAATAGCTGGGAAAGCAGATAATAATAAAACCTGGCAATGGCTAAGAGCAGGAAAATTGAAGAAAGAGACCGAGGGACTAATTCTGGCTGCACAAGACCAAGCCTTAAGGACAAATGCATACAAAGTCAAAATTGAGAAGACAGCAACAGACAGTAAGTGCCGCCTATGCAAAGAAGCTGAAGAAACAGTGGACCACTTGGTAAGCTGTTGCAAGAAGATTGCACAGACTGATTACAAGCAGCGGCATGACAAAGTAGCAACAATGGTGCATTGGAAGATCTGCAAAAAATATCATTTGCCTGTAAGCAAAAACTGGTGGGATCATAAAATAGAGAAAGTCATAGAAAATGATAAAATTAAAGTGCTCTGGGACTTCAGAATTCAAACAGACAAGCACCTGCAACATAACACCCCAGACTTAACAATTGTCGATAAGAAAGACAAAAAAGTCTGGATAGTGGATGTGGCAGTGCCTGGAGATAGCAGAATAGAAGAGAAAGAACTGGAGAAGATAACAAAATACAAAGACCTACAAATAGAAATAGAAAGACTGTGGCAAAAGCAAGCAAGGGTAGTACCAATAGTCATAGGCTCCTTGGGTGCAATCCCAAAACAACTGGAGCACCACTTGAACACCATTGGCATTGACAAATTCGCTATTAGTCAATTGCAAAAGGCGGCCTTATTAGGAACTGCTTCCATCCTGCGACGATATCTGTAATACCATCAAACATCCACATCTGCCTATCCCAGGTCCTGGGTAAGGACTCGATAGGTAGACAAAATGCCAAATCCAGTCTGAACATCTGGCTGACTGTGCGATGATCGATAATAATAATAAAGTTGGAAGGGAACTTGGAGGTCATTGAGTCCAACCCCCTGCTGAGGCAGGAAACCCTATACCATTTTGGACAAATGGCTGTTAGTGATGATGATGATGATGATGATAGAGATTATGATTCCAAACACTTGGATGAGGAATAATTGCTGCAAGCCTTGGGCTTAAATTCTAGAAAGGGAAGAGGAATTATTAGTAGGCATTTCTCTGCTGAGAATGACTGGAGCAACTTATTGAGAGAAATGTGGTGCCCGTCTTTGCATCATCATCATCATCATCATCATCATCAAGTTGGAAGGGACCTTGGACGTCATCGAGTCCAACCCCCTGCTCAGGCAGGAAACCCTACACCATTTCAGACAAATGGCTGTCCAGTCTCTTCTTAAAAACTTCCAGTGTTGCAGAACCATTTTCAGTTTCAGGGAATTGGTGAAGTCCCAGAAAGCTGGAGAGAAGACATGCCATTCACAGCTTCTGGAGGCAGGTTGTTCTACTGGTTAATTGTTCTAACTGTCAGGAAGTTTCTCCTTAGTTCTAGGTTGCTTCTCTCCTTGATTAGTTTCCACCCGTTGCTTCTTGTCCTGCCTTACTTACTTACTTACTTACTTACTTACTTAGCTGCCCATCTTATCATAGGGTAGCTCTGGATGGCTCCACAGAATTCTACAAAGAGAGAATTCTGCTAGATAGGGTATATATCAGGAACTATCAGAAATGATTGCAGAACCATTTTCAGTTTTAGGGGATTGGTGAAGTCCCAGAAAGCTGGAGAGAAGACATGTCATCTCTATTTTCAAAAAGGGGAAGTAGGAGGTCTTGGGAAACGTCATCCACTTCAGTTTGATGTCCCTACTAGGCAAGGTCCTTAGATTACAAAACAGCCTGTTTGTGAGCAGGTGGATAAGCATACTACAGTTACAGGAGCAAGTGTGAATTTGTTACACAGAAGTTGTGCCAGCCTAGATCTGATGGAAGGAGGTCTTTTTTTCTCCCCACTGTCTGTTGCTTGATCATCGCCGGGCATCTTTTTTATGGTAGGCTGGTTTAAAGTGCATCAAGCAAAATGCAGCTTTTAAGCTGAATGAATTCATTTGCCAAGGAATGAATATTTTTTTAGAATATTGTCTTCTTAATGGAAAATACATAACAGAAGTGTTAACGGGTATGTCTAGTTTAATGTATGCAATTGGGTATGTCTAGTTTAATGAAGAGAAGGACAAGGGAGGACATGATAGCAGTGTTCTAATATCTCAGGGGCTGCCACAAAGAAGAGGGAGTCAAGCTATTCTCCAAAGCACCTGAAGGCAGGACAGGAAGCAATGGATGGAAACTAATCAAGGAGAGAAGCAACCTAGAACTAAGGAGAAACTTCCTGACAGTGAGAACAATTAACCAGTGGAACAACCTGCCTCCAGAAGCGGTGAATGCTCCAAAACTGGAAGTTTTTAAGAAGAGACTGGACAGCCATTTGTCCGAAATGGTATAGGGTTTCCTGCCTGAGCAGGGGGTTGGACTAGATGACCTACAAGGTCCCTTTCAACATTATTATTATTTTTGTTGTTGTTGTTGTTATTATTATTATTATTATTATTATTATTATTATTATTATTATTATTATTAACTTTTGCTGGACTGAAATCAGCTATTTTGCCAGAGGTGTTGTTGTAAAATACCAAGTATATGACTGAGAAGAGATCCTAAATCTTTAAGGAAAGCCTAAGTCCCTGGGATGCTGAATGCGTGGACTAGAAGTAGTGATTCATACTCCTGCCCCCCATAAAAAAAAGTTCATTTCTTCCTAAATAACACAATTTCTTTTCCTAATTTCTTCCCTTCAGATATTTTCAAAGGAGAATACAAAATCATTACAATAAATTCACATTCAATATATTAACTCATAGGAGCCCATTTGATTAGGACTTCTGATGTGGCAATTCCCCATTGCATTGTTTCCCTGATTGAAACATCCATCCCATAGTTAGTTGCCTCTCCAGAAAATATTCAAATAGCCACATTAAATTTGTAAGTTTTCCTATGTGGGACAAAGGATGTATATGATTATATTAGGCAAATTATATAGAAGGAAACTGTCCCCCACTATTCTGGTATCAGTTAGATATCTGTTGTAATGATTGTTATGAATACTAGCAGCTATGCTGTTTCTGTCTGTAATGCCTAGTTGGCTTTAATTTGCTGGACTTAGGAACACGCTGCCCCCCGTCAAAGGAAAAGGACCATATCCCCTGGAACAAGATATGATTACAAGTTGTGCATTTTACTAATTGTACTTTGATATGGCAGGCCCAAGGACTCATCTACTGGGATTAATTTGAATAAATAATCAACTTTCAAAATCAAAACTGAATTTTATCTTCTTCAAATACGAAATACCAGAACTAGAGTTTTGAAAATAAAACAAATTAATGAAGTGTTGCATTTTAACCCCTAAGTATAATTTCAATTTTACAAAAGGGATTGTGTTGGGAAAACAAAGACATGGATTGATTTAGGAAATAACTTTGATAGGAATTTTGATATTTAGGATTTGGACTTAATACTTATCACGTTTTGGTTTAATTTTCATGCCATTATTAATATGATTTGGGAAACAAAGAACATGTTTAAATATGTTAGCATGGTGTTCAGTTATTTGCTGAAAACATGGAATCTACACGATATAATTATACAATTTATTGATACAATTTATGAAAAACTTTAGATTTGACAACTATAGAATGTAGCTACACAATTGCCTTGGCTTTTTTTGTGGAAAAATATTCTACTCTAGATGTAAAATCCCTTGTAACAACGTGTGTCTGACCTGGTTCCCTATTGTCACAGTGTAAGGACTGGCCAATGTGAATTTGTGGGATAAAGAAAATTAATTTATTTTTAAAAACTGTGCTGTACATCCATCCATCCATCATCTATCTATCTATCTATCTATCTATCTATCTATCTATCTATCTATCTATCTATCTATCTATCTATCTACCTCTTACATACATATACACATAACCACATGCATATATACACATACATAATGTTTGTGTTTGTGTGTGTGTGTATTAATGCACATACATGGCTTTGCGTGCTTTAATTCCTTTCTGTATGTTTTTCTATTTGTGTTTTTTTTCTTTCATTTTCTTTTATGTTTTTTATTTTGTTGTCCTTCTTTTCTTTCTTTCAATGCTATAATAATGAAAATAACATTATAAAAACCTTTTGCTGGAAACACAAGGAACCAATTTACAGAAAAGCTGTTTACAATCTTTAGTCAACAACTTATATTGAAGGATAGTTTGTTTACTATTTTTGGCCGATCACACAGGGTAATTATTTCAAGAAACTGGAGTTTTTATTTAGCACACTGTTGGCATGCATACAGTATATTCCCCTTGCCCACCCTTTGAAGGAGTTGGGACTGCAGATCAGTAGGGAAGAAGGAGCAAATCATGGGAAGGTGAAAGCTAGGAGTGTCCTCTGCCTCTGCTTTCCTCTCCTTCATCCCATTCCAAGCATGGCATCTCAGGAAAGGGTTAAAAATGCTTCCTCCTAGCTGCCTCCCCAGCCAGCTTTGTGTATTTAAAGTGAATAAAGGTTTAATTACAAAATGATGACAGTGTCATATGGTTTTGGTGATGGTGCGTAGCGTCGGCTGCATGCAGAAGAGGAAAGGCTGTGAATAGCAGTGGAAAAGCTTAAAATGCCAAAGACAGTAAAACATCTGTAATTTGCAATTCACTAGTGTTCACTGATTGCTCATGGATTAAAGATTAAAAACTATTCTCTGGCAGATGGGTGCAAGAGAGGAGATTCTTACGAGCACATTTTGCATCTGCATTTCATTCTGCTCCCTTTGTAAGAATTGTGGATGATGGGGAAATAAATCCCGGAGTAGGGATGGGCAGACAGGCAGGGAACAGACAGCATGGGCAAGACTTGGCAAGCTCTTGTGCCAGGCAGAGGAGTCAGAAAATTTAGGAAAGCCAATATATATGGAGAACTCTGGGTGACCCATTCCCTGCTGCAGCTACCCTACTAGTCTTGCTTGGATCCTCCCTTTGATCAGAAGTGGAAGAGGATGACACACTTCTACTTTTAAGTTGTTCTGCTTGCCAGTAAGCATAAAGACCTTCAGCTCCTCATCAACAGAGTCACAGAAATATCCGAAAAATACAGCTTGAAGTTTAACACCTCAAAAACCAAGATCATGGTCGTCAGCAAACAACCCATTAATTTACCACCAATAAATTCAGAAGGAATACCACTAGAAAAAGTAGAAAGGATCACACACCTCGGTTCCAATTTACATGAAAGCTGGGACATGACCGTTGAAGTAAAGACAAGGATAGAGAAAGCTCGAACAGCATTCTTCAAAATGAAAAAGTTCTACTGCAGTCACGATGTAAGCTTAAAACTGAAAATCAGGCGTGTCAGATCCTATATTTTTTCTATCCTGCTCTATGGAGTAGAGAGTTGGTCTCTGACAGAAGGCCACCTGAAGAGACTAGAAGCATTTGAAATGTGGATTTATAGGCGGCTGTTACGTATAAGCTGGGTTGACAAGATCAGAAATGAGGAGGTGATAAGCCGCCTGGGAAAGCCAAGGAAAATCATCCAAATAATTAAAAAATGAAAATTAGGATATTTTGGACATGTGATGTGACACCCAGAAAAATACGGCATACTCCAATTAGTCCTCCAGGGAAAGATTGAAGGCAAATGAGGTCCAGGCAGAAGAAGAACATTGTGGCTTCAAAATCTAAGGGACTGGTTTGGACAAAATTCAGCAGCACTTTTCATGTGGCTGCTGATAAAAACAGGATCACCAACGACCGATAACAGATATGGCACAAGAAGAAGAAGAAGAAGTAAGAACTTCCACAGACCCTGCTTTCCTTATCTTGGCATATCAAGCTTCATTTGCCAAAATGCCTACTTACCAGATGGTAAATATACAAGCTAGGCCCCCTTTTTTTACAAAAAGACAATTCATTGCAAATAAACATCTCTAAGAAATCTAATGTTTGCAAATGCTATGAACTGACTTCATGTGTCTCTGTCAAACCAATGAGCAGATTGGAATATCTGCAATTGTGCGGCAAGGCAGTTACAGTTAAATAAATAGATCAAATGCACTTCCACATTCCCAGTTTAAGGGGAATTCTGTTAAGAACACATACTTTAAAATAACATATGTATGACGTATTTGAATGTAAATTATGTAGGTATTCAGATCAGTGTAGAAAAATGAGGGAGTAGATTTACAGAAGCTACATGCAAAAATAACATGGACTAGAAAAATAAGTCTTGTCTAGCATCTTAATTATTATCTTATTTATTTTAGCATGATGAATCCATTGCAAAAGTTCAATTTTCATCAGACTCTCTAAGGAAATGAAATTGTCCAAGATAGATAGTGGAATGCATGGCATTTTACTGGTTTTTCATAATGAACTATTTATATCTTATCTGTTGTTTGATAACTGTTAATACTTCTTGATTTATCTAGTATTAAAAAATAAGCTAAGATTTATTAGCTAATTTACAAAATGAAAAAAAAGCACACGAGTCTTAGGATGCCAGAGTGCTGAAATTGTGGGCTGTGTTGAATAGGGAGATCACAATTCCAGGAAGAAAAACTGGAACCCATTAATTTCTATAAATTTACATATTTACTGATGCTAATCAGGAATCAACTAATGTTGAAAAGGTCTTTCCAAGATAGAACACTTGAAACTGTTTTCAGTAATTCTTGTTCTCTATTGTGCAGTACATGATGTGCAAAATAATTTTTTAGCAATAGTTCCCTTTATCTACCAGGCAGGAAATGGAGAACTGAACAAACATCATCAACTCTGTATGTTAGAAGAGCAGATGGCATTTATGACTAGGAGAGCCTTCTGCTTACTCATGGACCAGGAAGCCCTGCTCACAGTAACTCATGCCCTTGTACACTTTTGATTAGGCTACCAGTAGCCCTCGATTTATAATCACATCTGAGCCCAAAATTTCTGTTGCTAAGCAACACAGTGGTTAATGTTGTCCCATTTCACAACCTTTCTTGCCACAGATGTTAAGTAAATCATTGCAGTTGTTCAGTTAGTAACACAACTGTTAAGTGAATCTGGCTTCCCCATTGACTTTGCTTGTTAGAAGGTCACAAAGAGGGATCCCATGACCATAAGACACTGCAACCATTATAAATGCATACCAATTGTCAAGAATCTGAACTTTGATCACATGACCAAGGGGATGCTGCAACGGTTCTAAGTCACCACGATGTAAAAAAGATGTTGAGACTCTAGAAAGAGTACAGAGAAGAGCAACAAAGATGATTAGAGGTCTGGAGGCTAAAGCATATAGAGAACGGTTGCTGGAACTGGGATTGTTTAGTTTAATGAAGAGAATGTATGTCATTGTTTAATGATAACTGTGTTCCAATATCTCAGGGGCTGCCACAAAGAAGAGGGAGTCAAGCTGTTCTCCAAAGCGCCTGAAGCAACAGATGGAAAGAAGCAACAGATGGAAACCAATTAAGGAGAGAAGCAATCTAGAACTAAGGGGAAACTTCCTGACAGTTAGAACAATTAACCAGTGAAACAACCTGCCTCCAGAAATGAATGAATGCTCCAACATTGGAAGTTTTAAAGAAGAGACTGGATAGCCATTTGTCTATAGGGTTTCCTGCCTGAGCAGGGGTTTAGACTAGATGATCTCCAAGGTCCCTTCCATCATCATCATCATCATCATCATCATCATTACTACTACTACTACTATTATTTGTGAAAAATGGTCATAAATCACTTTTTTCAGTGCTGCTGTAACTAAATGAATGTTTGTAGGTTGAGGAGTATCTGCACTGCAACACTGAAGAATATTCAGAAATGCTCTTCAACTGGTGCAGAACATGGGTGCACAAGTAGTAAATGGTGCCAGATATACGGCACACATAACACCACTTCTGCATGACCTGCATTGGTTACTGGCATGTTTTGGATACAATTCAAAGTGCTGGTTGTCACCTTTAAAGCCCTTTATGACTTGGCAAAGAAGGACAATTGCAAAAACATGGAAAGAGGGACACATCACTAAGACAGAATATCAGCAGATAGCCAGATCTGCAAAGATGAAGCCAGGAAAGCAAAGGCTCAGAATGAACAAAGACATGCAACAAAAGCCAAAGATGATTTAAAAAAGTTTCTTTCAACATATAAATTACAAGAAAAAAATCAAGAAAACAGTTGGTCCACTAAAGAGAGAAGATAGCAAGGAAGTAACAGGCAACACAGAGAAAGCAGAGCTGCTTAACTCATTCTTTGCATCAGTCTTCATGCAAAAAGAAACCATAGCCCAAACTACCAAAAACATAATTGTAAAAGGCAGACTAGAAATAAAAGTTAAAATAAGCAAAAAAATGGTAAGACAACACCTGTCTGATCTTGATCAATACAAATCACAGGGACCTGATGGATTACATCCCAGAGTTCTAAAGGACCTGGCAGATGTAATCTCAGAACCACTGTACTATATCTTTCAAAAATCCTGGAGCACTGGGAACTACCAGAGGATTGTAAAAGAGCTGATGTGATTCCCATCTTCAAAAAAGGAAAAAAAAATACAGACCCAGGAAATTACAGACCAATCAGCCTAACATCAATACTTGCGAAGATACTGGAAAAGATAATAAAAAACCCAGATGTGCGAACATCTAGAAATAAGTAAAGTAATAACTAAAAGTCATCACTAGTTTGTTAAAAACAGATCATGCTAAACCAATCTCATTTCATTCTTTGACAAAGTGACTAAATTAGTATAATATACACAGACTTCAATCAAGGCATTTGACAAACCTACTTCTTAGTAAATTAGAAGAAAGTGGTATAGATAGCATTCCCATCACATGGATTTGTAACTGTCTGATAAACTGTACTCAGTGAGTAGTCCTTAATGGTACTACATCTACACGGAGGGAACTAAGCAGTGGGGTATCACAAGGTTCTATCTTAGGCCCTGTACTCTTCAATAACTTCAAAAATGACTTAATAAGGGAATCAAATTTGCAGATGATACTAAGCTGGCAGGAATTGCCAACACCCTAGATGATAGGCTCAAAATCCAGATAGATCTTGACAGACTTGAACACTGGGCCCTATCTAACAAAATGAAATTTAATGTAGAGAAAACTAAAGTCTTACACTTAGGCAAGAAAAATCAAAAGTACACATATAGATTGGGTGAAACCAGGCTTAATAGCAGTAACTGTGAAAGGGATCTCAGAATCTTAGTGGACAATCTGTTATGTCCCGAGCCTTGCAAACGGCTCGGGCGTTTGCAGGCAATCCCGGGCAGGTGCAAAGCTGCCCGGGACCAGACAGGCTGTCGCCAGCGCCGTGCGCATGCGCGGGTGCTGGCGCGGGAAAAGTAACCCATTTACCCGGGAGTTGCCTATGTAAGAGGCTGCGAGGCGTTTGGGCGAGGCTGAAGCCATCTTCCTGTAAGCTGAACGCTGAATAAATGAAACTGAGAACTCCAGCTGCTTCTCGTGTCTGTTTTCCCGCCACGGACTCAACACTGGCGACGAGGATGGGATGCCTTGCACTACCTGGAAAGGAAGAAGTGTAAGCTTACCCAAGGAGTCCTGAGCGGCGAAAGAGGAACGGCGTCGACTCGGCAGCTGCCCGCCAATCCGGTGCGCATTCGGGGGTAGGCTGGCTGATAGACCCGTCTCCTGAAGATCCGAAGATGGCGAAAATCGGAAGGCTTTCGGAATTCGACGTCTCACATCCAGAGCGGTGGGAGTCCTACGTATCCAGAATGGAGAACTACTTCAAGGCAAACCAAGTGAGGGAAGATAGCTTGAAGGCGGCCACCCTGCTTTGCGTTTGCGGCCAAGACGCCTTCGAAATCGCAGAAAACCTTGCAGCACCTGTCCCAGTAGAGTCTGTAAGCTACGCAGACCTGAAGAAGCTGCTGAAGGAGCATTTCCATCCCAAGGTGTCCGTTATCTCATGGCGCCACACCTTCGAGCAAAGGGATCAACGGTCCGGTGAGTCAGCCAAGGAATACATTGCCGCGTTACGGAAGGCCGCCAAGCCCTGCGAGTTCAAGGACCTCGAGGAACGACTGAGGGACCGATTCGTGTGCGGGTTAAGGCATCGCGAGCTACAACAGAGACTTTTCGCAAAGGAAGAATTATCCTTCCAAGACGCCTTAAGGGAAGTCACCGCAGAAGAAGCAGCAGGCGGCGCCGTCAAAAACATGCGGCCGATCAGAAACAGTGCAGAGGGTGCGTCCGTGCACCAGGAAGACGTCCGACGAAACTCCGAGGAGGATCCGGACGAGGAAGTCGACCGTCTACACCCCGCGAAGGAAGAGAACCAGAAGGGAAGCTCTTCGGCTCCGCTCAAGTGCATCGGCTGTGGAGGTCGCCACAGGAGAACCGACTGCAAGTTCCGCTCCGCTACCTGCCGGGCATGCGGTAAACAAGGGCACATTGCAGCTGTGTGCCTGGGCCGACGAAAGGCACAACCCCAAGAAGAACGCCTGAAGGGTACCAGATTCCCCAGCCAGAATAGGGTAGGTTTTTGCGCTTCGCGAAGAAGCATCTGTAGAACAGGCACACACAAGCCCATGAAGAAAAAGCTGTCACTCAACGTGAAGCTACAAGGGGTTCCATTATCTATGGAACTAGACACAGGGTCTGCCCTGTCCATCATTTCATTGCATACATTTAGGAAGATTTGTTCCAGAAGTGGGTCTAAGGCCAAGTTAAGGCCTTCTGATATTGTATTAACAGATTTTCAGAACTCAAGAGTGTGTGTTAAGGGGGAGGCCACCCTTAACGTGCAATACAAGAGTTTTGAAGGTCCACTAGACTTATTAGTAGTAGGGGGTGAACGAACGAGTCTCATAGGACTCGATTGGTTTGAGGCCCTGGGGATACACGTCACAGGACTCAATAGCTTACAAACACTCGACCTACAGGAAGTCTGCACAGAATTTGCAGATGTTTTCAGCCCCCAGCTGGGCACATTCAAAGGACCACCTGTGTCCTTAAAGCTAGACCCCACTGTCACTCCCATTAGGATTAAAGCAAGAAGGGTCCCTTTTGCTTTAAAAAGTAAGATTGACACTGAACTAGACAAACTAATCCAACAGGGAATCCTAGAACCTGTTGATTCCAGCCCGTGGGAGACCCCCATTGTCACGCCTCTAAAGGCAAATGGGGACATTCGCATTTGTGCTGATTACAAATGCACACTCAATAAGGCATTGCAGCAACATGCCTATCCTGTTCCTGTGGTCAGTCACATCCTGGCCTCTCTCAAGGGGGGGCGTGTTTTTGCAAAGCTTGACCTAGCTCAAGCATATCAACAGCTGCCTGTTGATGATGATGCTGCCATAGCTCAGACCATTGTGACCCACAGGGGTGCCTTTAAAGTAAAAAGGCTACAGTTTGGAGTGAATGTCGCTCCTGGGATTTTCCAAAGCGTTATGGAAAACACACTACGAGGTATACCAGGGGTCTGCCCCTACTTTGACGATGTCTTGATTGCAGGAGACTCCACACACATTCTAGCTGAAAGGCTTAGGGCTGTCCTGTTAAGATTCAGGAAATCAGGCCTCAAGCTCAGAAAAGACAAATGCCAGATTGGGGTGCCTTCTACTGAATTTCTGGGATTCAAAATTGATGCTGCTGGGATTCATCCTGCTGAATCCAAACTAACTGCTATTTTAGATGCACCCAGGCCAAAGTCTAAGGCCGAACTTCAGGCCTTCTAGGCCTCCTGAATTTCTACAATTCTTTTCTTCCACATAAAGCTAGTGTAGCTGAGCCTCTTCACAGGCTACTAGACAAACAGGCTGTGTGGCTGTGGTCACAAGCGCATGAGGCTTGCTTTAAAGAAGTCAAGGCCTTGCTCACTTCTAACAGTGTTCTTGCACATTTCAACGAGTCTCTCCCTGTGTGCATCGCTTGTGATGCGTCCCCCTACGGGGTTGGAGCTGTCCTGAGTCACCTCAGGTCTGATGGAACTCAGGTTCCTATTGCATACTACTCCAGAACACTGTCTTCTGCCGAGCGCAACTACGCTCAGATAGACAGGGAGGCTCTGGCTGTTGTTGCTGGAATTAAAAAATTCCACGATTTTCTATATGGCAGGCATTTCACGGTCTTCACTGACCATAAGCCTCTGCTGGGACTGTTTACCACACGTAAGCAGACTCCCCACATCATTTCCCCTAGAATGCTTAGGTGGTCTATTTTCTTGTCTGCATATGATTTTTCATTACTCCACAAGCCTGGGAAAGAAATGGGCCATGCTGATGGCCTCAGTAGATTGCCTCTGCCAGTAGTAGAAGCTGACCCCGCGCCAGCTGTCAACATTCTATCAATCCAAGCCTTGCCCGAGCTCCCTCTTAGTGCCAGGGATGTTACCGCTGAAACAGGTACAGATCACACACTTTCACGTGTCCGCTCCTGGGTCCTGTCCGGGTGGCCTGAGCACTGCCCTAGTCCTGAGTTTCAGAGTTTCTGGTCCAAAAGGAACGAACTGTCCCTTTCTCAGGGTTGTCTGCTTTGGGGAAACAGAGTTGTCATTCCCACCTCAATGAGGACTAGGGTCTTAGAATCCCTCCACGAGGGTCATCCTGGCATTGTTCGTATGAAGGCTCTTGCACGCAGCCACTTGTGGTGGCCTGCTTTAGATAAAGATATTGAGGCTAAGGTACACGCATGCCACCTGTGCCAACGATCTCGCCCAGAGATGCCCCAAGCTCCTGTGCATAGATGGGAGGAAACACAGTCCCCATGGTCTAGGGTGCACATTGACTACGCTGGGCCCTTTCAGGGCCAGTTCTTCTTGGTCCTTGTTGACAGCCATTCAAAATGGCTTGAGGTTGTGCCTGTCTCATCCACCACCACTGCAAAGACTATTCAGGTACTGAGGGGGATTTTTGCTGCACACGGGCTGCCAGATGTCATTGTGTCCGACAACGGCCCTCAATTCACCTCCTCCGAATTCCAAGCTTTCTTACAGGCAAACCTGATTCATCATGCCACGTCTGCGCCTTTTCACCCGTCCACCAACGGTATGGCTGAACGCATGGTGCGCATGCAAAGGACGCCTTGAAGAGACTCACCTACGGGGACTGGCATCACAGGTTGGCTGACTTTCTCCTTTCTTATCGCACCACACCGTCCACTTCTACAGGGAGAAGTCCAGCTGAACTTCGTTGGGGGCGCCAACTTACTACTAGACTTGACCGGTTGCATCCGGACAGACTGCCTTCATCTACCTCACATCCTAGGGCACCTAGACAACTACTTGTGGGTGCCCCGGTTTGGGCTCGCAATTACGGGCCTGGTCATACATGGGTCCCCGCTTCTGTGTCCAGGATCACAGGTCCTCTCTCCTACGAGGTTGCCCTGGACAACGGTCGTGTCCTGCGTCGGCACATCGACCAACTTCGCTCTAGGCGAGACTTTTCTGCTGAGACTCCTGGGTCTTTTCCAGGGGGGGAGGGGGACCCTTTGGAGCAAAGGGAAGGGCAAGAGCTACTGCCCATCTCCACTGAGGGAGCCACAAACGGCTCGTCCCAAGGTTCTGCAATTGCTCCGAAAAGAAAGTCATGGAGCTTACCCACACAACAGGCACTCACGCCTACTCCAGCCAGGGAGTCACCCCGGGGGCATACTCACTTTCCACACACATCACACAGCACTCCAGCAACGGAGGATACCCGGGGGCATCCCAACAAATCATTCCCCGCAAGAGAGCTGGCACACAATTCCCAAGGTTGGCCTGACCTTACCCCAAATCCTACAGGGGGTCAAACATACACAGAGCTAGTCGAGGAACCAAGTCCCGACTACAACAACCCTAGCACAAATCAGGGAACACCTGAGTTTTGGGAAAGTACAGAAACCCACACGAGCCCGAACACAGAATGGGGTTCAGGGAATGGACAGCCTCCTGACAGGTCTTGGACTGACCTAGGAGGTTCTACAGAGACGCCCAGCAGCGGCTATCACTTCAAGGGGCCTGAGGGTCTACAGCTAGGTAGGTCAACCAGGTCACAAAGTAACAGAAGCCCTGGCCTGACGAGCCCGGTGGGCAAGCAAGCAGGCCAGGCATCGGGGCACAGTCCTTGGAAGACACCAGGGCACAATAGAGAGAACAGGCTCACGCCTCCCTCCAGTCAGGGGACTTATGCCAGTAACCCAGAGCTAAGAAGGTCACAGAGAGCAAAGAAATCTCCTAAGTATCTAGAAGATTACATAACATTGCTGGCAAGGCAAAAGCCAGTAATCAGTGGGAGCACTGGGGAGCAAAATGTCATATAAAATAAATGTTGTATGTTGGTAGTAGTTTTAGCCCGGGGGAAAGGGGTGTTATGTCCCGAGCCTTGCAAACGGCTCGGGCGTTTGCAGGCAGTCCCGGGCAGGTGCAAAGCTGCCCGGGACCAGACAGGCTGTCGCCAGCGCCGTGCGCATGCGCGGGTGCTGGCGCGGGAAAAGTAACCCATTTACCCGGGAGTTGCCTATATAAGAGGCTGCGAGGCGTTTGGGCGAGGCTGAAGCCATCTTCCTGTAAGCTGAACGCTGAATAAATGAAACTGAGAACTCCAGCTGCTTCTCGTGTCTGTTTTCCCGCCACGGACTCAACACAATCAATTAAATATGAGCCAACAGTGTGCAGAATCAGCCAAAAGAGCCAATACAATCCTAAGCTGCATTAACAGAAAGGTTCAATCAAGATCACATGAGATACCAATAACACTCTATAAAGCCTTAGTAAGACCACACCAAGAATACTGCATCCTGATTTGGTCTCCACACTATAAAAAAGATGTTGAGACTCTAGAAAGAGTGCAGAGAAGAGCAACAAAGACGATTAGGGGACTGGAGGCTAAACATATGAAGAATGTTTGCAGGAACTGGACATGGCTAGTCTAGTGAAGAGAAGGACTAAGGAAGACATGATACCAGTGTTCCAATATATGAGGGGCTGTCCCAGAAAGGAGGGGGGTCAACCTATTTTCCCAAGCACCTGATGGCCAGACAAAGAATAACGGATGGAAATTGATCACGGAGGGATTCAACCTAGAAATAAGGAGATATTTTCTGACAGTGAGAACAATCAGCCAATGGCTGCCTTCAGAAGTTGTGGGAGCTTCATCACTGGAAGCTTTCAAGAACAGACTGGACTGCCATATGTCAGAAATGGTGCAACATCTCCTGCTTGGGTAGTGGGTTGGACTAGATCAGACATGTCAAACACAAGGCCCGGGAGCCGGATGCGGCCTGTGAAGTGGTTTCATGTGGTCCACGAAGCCATCCTGGAAACAGTAAGGGAACAGCCCCCAGTGCCTTGGCCCTGGCCCAGTCCGGCCGGAAGCCAATGTACAATTTTGTGGTGTCCATCTATGCTGAAACGCATTCAGTCTTAGCTCCACAAGGCCGTCTAGAAAGAGTGAGGAACCAGCCCCTGCTGTGTTGGCCCCGCCCCCTGGGTGCATGCTGGGGAGGTGTCACCCTTTGTGAGAAATGAAGAAATGCACCATGCCTTGGCACTTGGCCTGGTCCCCCCCTTCTGCCAGAGACCCTCAGATCTGTCCAGGCTCCCACAGGCACCCTTGACGCGAACGATGTAGAGCTGGCCATGCCCACCCAGTACGCCACACCCACTCCATGCACACCCATCCAGTAGGCTGCACCCTCCCTGGCCACCCCCCCGAGGGCAACCACAATGCTGATGCGGCCCTCAATGAAATTGAGTTTGACACCCCTGGACTAGATGATCTACAACAGCGGTTCTCAACCTATGGGTCATGACCCCATTTGGGGTCGATCGACCATTTCATGGGGGTCGCCAAGCAAGGCTGTCCGCCATTTTTTTCCCCTTTTCCGGCAGGTGCCTTACCTCCCTTGGGCTGGGCCAGCTGGTGGCCCAGCTGGTGGTCGGCCTGCTCCATCTCTGCCGCTTGCCAGCTACGCCTCGGCCGGTGCAGGGGGCGGCACCACGCATGCGCAGAGCTCCCAGGCAGGGAAAGTCCTCGACTTACGACCGGTTGGGTAGTCCTTGACTTACGACCGGTTGTGGGTCGCGGCATTAAAAAGGTTGAGAACCACTGATCTACAAGGTCCTTCTCTACTCTACTCTACTCTACTCTACTCTACTCTACTCTACTCTACTCTACTCTACTCTACTCTACTCTACTCTATTCTATTCATCTAAGGGACTGCCTTTTTCCAAGAGTCTCTACCCACCCAACTTGATCTAACAGATTGGGGATGCTGAAGTTCCCATCAACCAAAAAGTGTTGGTTGGCGGGGACTAGAAAATAGGCGTTTTCTGCAGTGGCCCCCTGTTTTATGGAACATCCTCTCTTTGAAGATTAGAATGGCCTCAACCTTGTTAGCCCGAGAAACCTGACTGTGTTTCTTAGCCCGGAATGCTGAATGTATCAAAGGCCCCATTTCCTGGCTTTACTGCTAACTATTCAAGTATATTTTTGGGGTGTTTTTATTGTTTTAAAATGTTTTAATGTTTTAATTGTAATATAATTTTGAATTGTAAGGCTCTCAGGACCATTGACTGAGATGGACAGCTACAGAAAGTGGATAAATAAATAAATAAAATAAAACTTATTTTTTTGTGCTGCACCTCACACAAGCCACCTACTCGTGCTGCTGCTGCTGTCAGCCAAGAGAGGTATGTGGAAACCAGAAAAATAAGGAACATCCCAATCACCTTATTAGAGAGCTTCTGAAGCCTCTCTAGATTTCATATAATCTTCATATAATCTTAATCAAATTATGTTCCTGCCCCACACTTAAGTGCCCCCTTACAAAAGTAAGGAGATAATCCTCTACTTTTTTTTACAATTTGACTATCAATATGGTTAGCAGCATGGATGCCTTGGCACAATTCCTCAAGGCCACATGTTTATATATGGTATAAATACTCAGCTAAAATTGCAAAAAAAGGTGGGTTTTTTTGACAAATTCTTAATAAGACAATTATATAGAATAAGGTGACCAACTTTTTTACAATGAAAAGGAGGACACAAATAAATTGAAGAAAAAAATATCGTAAATAAAAGAAACATTTTATTCATTGCAACAATAATACAGACAGCTTGCATGTGCAAAGTTTGCCGGCCGGGAGTTTTGGCGTGCTCAGCAGCAATTCCTATTGGCTTTTGAAAACCAATAGTGGGAGTAGCATAGCTCATGCAAAAGTTGAAAAAAAACCATCAAAAAAAGGTGCTGGAACGCCGTTCTGAGCGTTCTATAAGAAAAAAAAAAGCCCTGCAGATTAGTCTTCAAATATTAAAAAGAAGGACATGTAGGAGGACACTTTTCGAGGGAGGCAGAACTTACAAAAGGAGGACTGTCCTCCCTAAAGGAGGACGGTTGGTCACCTTAATATAGAAATTAATAGGAAAATGTATTAGAGTCACTTTGGCTGTTTTATCCAAAAGTGCACAACTCTGTAGTGTGGTGCTAAACTATTATGAATCTTAAAAGTTGGTGACCCATTTCTTTGACTTTGTATTTTTCAGAGAAAAGAAACTTTGAGCGTAGGAGATCAGCCACATGTCAACATTTGCTACCACACCAAGCTATCAGGGTGCAGACAGTTTCCCCCTAACTGGGACACTCAGAAAGTAGGAGGGCATAAAAGTCAGAGGGTTTCACAAATTTAAGGGCACAATCATTTGTTGCCAGAATGGAGACAGTAGAAGCAGCCTAGGGGCTGAGACAAGGACAGCCCATTTTATGCTGGGATAGTTTTCTGCATGGATAGCATGTAAATTTGGCAATAATGAAAGGCCCTAAAGGGGCATGAGTTGGAGCAGAGGGTAAATGAAAGAAGTTTTTCACCCACTGAGATCTCTAATCCATCCTATTGCTCAGTGATGGGATTCAAATATGTGAACAACTGTTTTGCTGTGTGGATGCCACTTCCGGAAGTCCATTCTGGACCTGGGCAACAAAAAATTAGCTACCGGTTCTGCTGAAGTGGTGTGAACTGGCTGAATCCCACCACTCTGTGAGGATAAACCTGTGGTTCACTGAATGAAAACTCCATCCTATCAAACTGTATTTACATGAAGAGTGAAAGTTCTCCCATCTGATCTCTACATTGTTGCCCATCACACTACAAGAGGGATTCAGGAAAACAGCTCAACTTCCTGTGGCCCAGTATTAGAACAACAGGAGCTATGTTTTTTTGCTTTTTCCTGGGTCAAGAAAATCTGTCACAAACTATTCCATTCTGCCTTGTATCAAATCTGACGCATAATTCTAATTAAGCATAGAAATTATTTCCTCCTAATATTAATCCTAAATCTGTCTTTTGTAATTTCAGCGGTTGCTGTTTTTGATTTAAAGAAGATACCTATGGTAAACTCTGGGTATTTTTTTAAAACTGTAAATATTTGTAAGTCTTTGAATGCTCCTTCCATTTTTCACTTTGCTAAATATATCCAGTAGCTCTATGAAGTGATGTAAACCTCAGAGGCAAACAAGGCAAGTAGAAATAATGTTTGCAGGCATCAATCATTTTTATAACTTCAGCTAATCAGACTCCATCATTTTATGCCTGCTATGAGTTCTCTCTCTCCCTCTTCTCTCATTCTGTTGCTCTCAATGAGAGCTTCTCATGTGTGTAAACCATTAAAAGAAAAATGGATAATAAAACTACAGATGGACAGCCTAATCCTGAACAGGCCTGAATGATTTCAGATTGGGCTGACTGTGTTTAGGTATGTCTAATTTGTTCAGGATCAGATTGGTAACTAACAAGAAATAATGCCAGTTTCAAGGATCTGGTGATACAGTGAGGTTTATCATGTTGCCTCTTGATTTAAAATTCCACCTTGTGATGCGGGCTTAGCGGTGAATCTAAAATACTTTCATTGAGCATCAAATAAAGATTGGGAATATCACTTAATTAATTGATTGGTTTCAAAAAAATATATGGCAGCCTATCCTGTACAATATTACAACAGCAACACCACATGGATATGTGCAAAGATTTTTCTAGCTGCCTACTCTTTGACCAAATTGCATATCAGTTCTGTCTGTCCTGCCTCTCAGTAGAATAGAATAGAATAGAATAGAATAACAGAGTTGGAAGGGACCTTGGAGGTCTTCTAGTCCAACCCCCTGCTCAGGAAACCCTATACCATTTCAGAGAAATGGTTTTCCAATTTCTTCTTAAAAACTTCCAGTGTTGGAGCATTCACAACTTCTGGAGACAAGTTGTTCCACTGATTGGTCTGTCAGGAAATTTCTTCTTAGTTCTAAGTTGCTTCTCTCCTTGATTAGTTTCCATCTGTTGAAAGAAAAATCTTCAGATGCAGTCCAAGCTGGGAATAAGAAAATGGAGACTGCTTTAGGAAAGAAGATCCAGTTTATTGAGTTGCCAGAAACTACAGTGATATGTGTTTCTGGGGTGGCTGACAAAATGGAGCTGGGAGTGGTGGGTTTTTATACCTTCTGTTGAAAGAAAAGTCTTCATCAGGGTCCAGACCAAGCTGGGAATAAACTAAATGGAGACTGCTTTAGAAAGAAGGTTGTAGTTTATTGAAGAGCAGAGCCAGACAGAAAAAAGACATTACCACCTAAACCGATGGAGGAGGCTTGGACTTTTTATGAGGACACTCATGAAGAATTGTCCTCACACCAGGGCTGCCAATTTAGGATTTCGTGGCAGCTCTGACGATCATGATTGATACATTCCATTTAATGTAAACAATTTGATCAGGTTTTTGTCTGTTTGGGGCAAAAAATCATAGTCTGACTGGGGGATTTTCAATCTTTTCCTTTATAATGGTCAGATTGCTTCCATTTGAGATTTATACTTGTAGCCACTGACCTTCTCTGCAGAGATAGAGGCTCCATTAGAATGTTCTGGAAGCTAATGGTTTCTAGTGCATTCCAGAGGACTCTGGAATTTTCTCAGGTAGTATGGTGGCAGTTAAAAAAAAAGCTTAGTTGCCTTGTAGAAATCAATCACAACCTTAGCATTGACACAATTGTTCCTAAGTATCCTCTTCTACTATGCAGAATTGCTTTGATAGACATCCAAGCTGAGGACAATAAAGAAAGTTGGGAAAAATCTAGGTCAGAGGTAGGCAACCTATTGGCTTTTTTATGACTCGTGGACTTCAACTCCTGGAATTTCTGAGCCAGCATGGCTGGCTGGCTCAGGAATTCTGGGAGTTGAAGTCCACGACTCATAAAAGAGCCAAGGTTGCCTGGCTCAGGAATTCTAGGAGTTGAAGTCCACGAGTCATAAAAGAGCCAAGGTTGCCTACTCCTGATCTAGGTGGTAGATAACTTGCTTCAAATCTAATTGAAATCTTACTTCATTGCCAAACTGACTATAATATGACAAAGATAAAATAGCATTTTATCTTTTCTTCTATTGCATCCTCTTAATTGAGCTCTTACATTCAAGGTCTTTTAATGATCAGAATACAGAATAACAGAGTTGGAGGTTTGCTAGTCCAACCCCCACCCCCTCCTTGAGCAGGAGACTCCTATATCATTTCAGACAAATGGCTGTCCAATCTCTTCTTAAAAACCTCCAGTGATGGTGAACCCATCACTTCTGGAGGCAAGCTGTTCCACTGATTAATTGTTCTTACTGTCAGGAAATTTCTCCTTATTTCTACGTTGGATCTATCCTTGATTAGTTTCCATCTGTTCCTTCTTGTCTTGCCCTCAGGTGCTTTGGAGAATAGGTTGACCCCCTCTTCTCTATGACAGCCCCTCATATACTTGAAGGCTACTTTCACATCACCCCTGGTCCTTCTCTTTATTAGACTAGACATAACCAGTTCCTCAAACCATTCGTCGTATATTTTAGCCTATTGTCCCCTAATCATCTCTATTGCTTCTCTGTAGTCTCAATATCTTTTCTGTATAGCTATTGGACAAGTTACTTAAGTGACTGCCTGATAGGACAAAGACATTCTTAGTTGTAATAGATTCAAGATTTATGTCTGGTTTTGCAATGTAAATTTCCTTAAATACCCTTGAATATAAACATTGTTGGAGAATAACAGGAAGAGTGCAATTTTAATTATTCTCTAAAGGTCTCATGGGCCATTGAACATGGCCTTGTTCTGAAAAAGTGTATTGAGATAAATAACTTTGGATTTTTCCACATATCTGAATGTTTTCTCTAGATTTCTGCTCAATCCTATGATGTATGTATTGTGTGGTTCTTGGTGGAACTACTTCATTGCTCTCTGATGCTATAATAATCAAAGCAACAACGATTTGGGTAGGGATAGTTTTGCTGCAGTAACGGATCCCTTGTTTAGATCCCTTGCTTAGGTTCCTCTTGAAAAGGAACCACCACCATGCTGGTGTCCTGCCATTCGGTTGGGGAGGTGGGAGAGGAAGATTGTTGGCACTCTTCGCATGCTTACACTTTTACTGTAACTGCTTGGGAATTAGGGAGGGGGATTGTCTTGGGAGATGAAGCAGTCTCCCTGCTGATTCAAGCCTGGTTTCAAGGCCATCATGACCTGAGGGTGACCTGTTATCTACCCAGCACCTCAACATTCTCAAAACAACCTTGCGGCATCACGTTGGCTGCCAGTGGACTGGTTAGGAGGGGTTGGGTTTGGGGGAAATGAAAGAATTGCTTTGTGCTTCATGTGGGACCTTCAGATTCCTCCTGACTTTTCTGCATCCACTTTCTCTCAATAAAAGTTCTTTTGATTAACCTCAGCGGAGTCAAGAGTTTTACTTTCCTGAGGGACCAGCTGGAGCAGGTCCTTACAAACACATTCACTACTGAAAGGAATAGCAGCTGCCATGTGTCTGGAGCAGGTTAGTTACTGGAAGAAATTTGCTGTCATTCTGTGCATGAACCCAGGATGTGGTGAAAAAATTACATCTAGTCAGCTGATTTTTATCCATTTATGTATGGACAAATAGTGCTAAAAGGCACACATTTTACAGGATCACAAACAGCTGTACAAGTCAAAATAGGTAAGAAAATGGTAAGACAACACCTATCCACTCTAGACAAGTTCAGATCACCAGGACCAGGTGGATTACATCCTAGGGTCCTGAAGAAGCTGGCAGAAATTATCTTGGAAACACTGAACCAAATTTTTCAAAGGTCCTGGAGCATTGGGGAAGACGGGAAAAGAGCTGATGTGGTCTTCAAAACAGGAGAAAAAAATGGATCCAGGAAACTACAGACTAATCAGCCTGTCGTCAATATCTAGGAATATCCTAGAAAATAAAATCAACAATGGCTTTCTAAACATCTAGAAGCAAGCAAATAAGCCAACATGGGTTTGTCAAAAACAGCTGGGAGCCAATGTACAATTTTGTGGTGGCCATCTTGCCCCAGTGGACCATGCCTTGGCACTTGCCCTGGTCCCACCCCTTTCTGCCAGAGACCCTCAGATCTGTCCCACTCCTGCCCAGGCCCCCACAGGCACCCTTGATGCGAATGATGTAGAACTGGCCATGCCCACCCAGTAGGCCACACCCACTCCATCCACGCCCACCCAGTAGGCTGCACCCACTCTGGCCACACCCACCCAGCCCCTCAAGGGCAACCGCAATGCTGATGTGGCCCTCAATGAAATTGAGTTTGACACCCCTGAAATAGACCATAACCTACAGTAGTGGGGTGGGCCTGATCTGGCATGCAGCGCTGTGGGGCAACTCAGATGGCCCTGATTCAGCCATGGCGCTGCAAGGAGGTTTGGGTGGCCCTGGTCCGGTATGTGGCACTGAGAGCAGCTTGTGAAGGCCCAGTTCAGTATAGGGTGGCCACATGGCACTCGGACTGCCCTGATTGCTGCAGGGTGGCTTGGGTGCTCCTGATTCACATGTGTGGCACTCAAGCAGTCCTGGCTGCACAAAGAGGGTGCTTGTCTGGCAGATGACCACTGGATAGGAGAACCACTGGATATTAGGGGGAAAGGGGTAGCCCAGGGAAAGGAGGTATAAAGAGGGGAGGTATACAATGTGAAGGAGAGAATAAGCAGAAGCAGTGTGAGGGAAAGGGAGGCAGTGGAGATCAATGGAAAAGGAGGCAAAACAAACAGAGGAGGAGGTGAGGACACGGGAGGAAGGGTTTATCATCCCACCCTCTGACCACCCCATTGCATTGTCCTGCTTGGTGGGGGCTGCATGAGAGGCAATAGGAGCCGGGGGGGGGGAGAATGAAGCTGATCCAGAGAGAGAGAGAAAGTAGAGTTGATCCAAGTGAGTGAGCAAGCCAGCAACCAGAGGGAGCATCAGATACACCAGAAGGCTGCAGAGGAGAGCTGATTCAGGTAAGTGAGTGAGCCAGTGACCAGAGAGGGTGCAGAGACAGCAGAAAGCTGCAGAAAAAAAGCAGATCCAGGCAAATGGACAAACTAGTGACCAGAGGCATTCACACACGCACCAGAAGGAAACAGAAGCAAGCTGATCCACTGGAACACAGCGGAGGCAAACTCTGCTGGGTGACTGGAGGTGCCCAGGCAAGTGACCAGGACAGGTGAGGGACAGAGAGACCCTGAGATGTTAGACCAGTGACTGAGAGGGGGAGACACCAAATTTCCTGGGAGTTAGGGAAAGAGGGATCCAGACTCTTGCTACCTTTCAGGGGTAGTGCTACAAGTGAAGGCTCATCCTGGATTTCCTGGATGTCCCTTCCAACTCTGTTATTCTAATTCTAATTTTAATTCCTTCTAGCCCAGTGGTGGCGAACCTATGGCATGGGTGCCAGAAGCGGCACCTGGAGCCCTCTCTGTGGGCACACGTGCCATTGCCCCAGCCTTGCCTCCCCCCGCAACCCCTTCCTCACCAGCAGCCCCCTGGTAGGGGAGTCGCCCCTGAGTGTGGCCCACGTGGAGCAGTGCAGCCAAGGACATGGCAGCCAGACAGTGTAGACAAGACTCTGCCCTCATGCCCCATCGTGTACAGTTGATGCTGCAGGGCGCGGGCAGGGGACATGGCCACCATGGCACTGCTGGGTGATCTGCGGTGGGCCCTGGAGGCGGTGGGTGGCCCTGCGGGCAGGTGGGGTGGGGATGGAGGGAGGGCAGGGCAGGCGGTGGAGTGGGGGCGGGGCCAGTTTTTGGGCACTCGATCTCTAAAAGGTTCGCCATCACTGTTCTAGCCTTTCTCCATAGGAGGGGTGATCTTGTCCAGGGTCATGAGCCAAGTGAGCAAAATGGACTCCACTACTGTGACTAAGTGGTGGGAGGAACAGAACAGTGAGATAGAGATAAGTATAGCAATTGACATCCCTAGGGATGCTTGGCCAGAGGAGTGAATTCTAGGCAATGAGGGCCCTTGCTCCAGTTCAGAGGGTATACATGATAGACACAAAGGTGGGCCAGGACTCCTCCCATCATGTGCTATTTGAGAGAAAGAGAGGGATCCCAGTGTGCTTTTGGGATGAGATCCTTCAATTGACTAAAGATATAAAGGCATGGATGATCCACCCGGTCCCAAGGCCATGTCTTTAAAAGAGACATCAGACCCCCCCAAAGAGGAGAAACTCACTTTGATTATCATAGGGGCATCAGGGGCAGGGCCTGTCCAGGCTATGGGAAGCCTGGTACCCATGCAAACCCACACTGGCAGCCACTGTATTGGGACTGGATACAAGAGACTGCCTATCTTTTATGGGATACAGCCAGTGCCAAAGGGGAAAGAAGAATACAAAATCTGCATGGAACAGACCATGCAGGCAGTAGAGGAATGGGATATCTCAGAAACACAAAAGAAGCAGAGGATCTCAGAGAGCCTGAAAGATCCTGCTGCAGAACCCATTAGAAGCTTAAAGCTCACCCAAGGGCACGTAACAGTGCGTAATTACCTCTGTTTCCTGCAGGATGCATTCGGGCCTGCTGAAACAGTTTCTAGCCTACTGCTTTGGTTCAAGCAAATGTGCCAGAAGAGAGGTGAAGGCCTGTTTAAGTACATCAGACATTTGAACAGGTTGGTATATCAGATCGTGGTGAGGAAAGTGATGGAGCCAGCTGAGGTAGAATGGGTTAGAATGCAGCAGATTTTGCACAATGCTCTATCCTCAGACCCTGGCCTAGGGGCCATCTGGGGTTACCACAAGTTCATAAAGAGACTTAGGGCAACTGAGATGGTGGAGGAAGTCAAAGAGGTCATGGCTGATTCACCACCAGAATGGCCCTCAGGCATTGGAGTGAGGAGAACTGGAGGTAACGATGCTCGGTTCACATCTATAGAAGCTCAAATATCCCACCCAATGTAGGTGGTGGCCTCATGGAATGCAAGGGGCAGCTCACACTTGAGTGGAGGCCCAGCTAGCCAGCCAATGGTGGGATAGGCTCCTTCACCTCATCTGAGAAACCGGCAAGGCCAGTGATCTGTTACAACTGTGGGGGTACAGGCAGTGGTGGGACTCATACATGTGAACAACCGGTTCTCTGTGTGGATGTTGCTTCCGGAAGTCCATTCTGGGCCTGGGCAATAAAACATTAGCTATCAGTTCTGCCAAACTGGTGAGAACTGGCTGAATCCCACCACTGGGTATAGGACAGGACAGATGTTCTTGTACAAAGCCACCCAACCCAGTCGGAAAACTTCAGAGAGCCCCAGTGAAGGAGCCAACTCAGTAGTGGGATTCAGCCGGTTCGCACCAGTTCGGGAGAACCGGTAGCTAAATTTACCTGAATTTGGAGAACCGTCTAGCTTCTGGAAGACCAATCTAGGCCTCCCAGGCCTAAAACGGCCCACCGGAAGTGCATGGATACTACTTCCAGAAGTCCATTCTAGGCATCAGAGGCCTGGAGGAGGTCACCCAGGCCTAGAATGGCCCATCGGAAGTGCATGATGCCACTTCCGGAAGTCCATGCTAGGCATCGGAGGCCCAGGCCTGCATCACATAATAGAACCAGTTGTTCAGGTATTTGAATCCCACCGCTGAGGCAACTGGGTGTACATAGTGTACATTACTTTTTGGTAAGATAAAAAAATGTGGAATAGACAGAATCATCACCAGATGGATTCATAACTGGTTGACAAACCACATTCAGCATGTAGTCCTCAATCGAATGACATCTACATGAAGGCTTATATGCAATGGGATACCCCAAGATTTTATTATAGGTGCAGTACTCTTCAACATCTTCATAAACATTTTAGATGAGGGAATATAAGAAGAACTCATCAGATTTGCAGACAACACCAAACTGGGGGGAAATAGCCAACACTTTAGAAAATCAGCTCAAGATGTGGACGATCTTGACAGACATGAACACTGGCCCCTATCCAACAAAATGCAATTCAGTGATTAGAAAAATAAGCTTTTATACTTAGGCAAGAAAAAGGTTCAGGCAGAAGAAGAACATCATGGCTTCAAAATCTAAGGGACTGGTTTGGACAAAACTCAGCAGCACTTTTCATGTGGCTGCTGATAAAAACAGGATCACCAACTTGATAGCCAACGTCCGATAACGGATATGGCACAACAACAACAAGAAAAACCAAATGCACAGACACAGAATGGCTTAATAGCAGTAACTGTGATCTAGGAGTCCTAGTGGACAACCACTAAAGTAAGAGCCCTGATGATGCAGTGGTTAGAATGCAGTATTGCAGGCAATCTCTGCCCATAGCCTGGAGTTTGATCCTGACGGGGTTCAAGGTTGACTCAGCCTTCCATCCTTCCTGGGTTAGTAAAATGAGTACCCAGATTGTTGGGAGTAATATGCTGATAGTGTAAACTACCCAGAGAGTGCTGTAAAGCATTAAGGGGTGGTAAATAAGTCTAGGTGCTATTGCTATTGCAAATTATAAGTCAGAAGTGTGTTGCACCTGTCAAAAAAGTGAAGTAGTCTCCAAGAAGGAAAAAAAAATCTTCCACTTATAATGTGATGGTTGGAAGGAGTATTTAGAATTGACTCCAGTTCCAGGTCATTGACTTAGCATCTTCAACATTTAAACCATTCTTTTAATGCTCAGCCTTACTGAAGAAATTCTTTAACAAAGTTCATGAAAAACTTCAAGGAGAGTATGAGCAGACTAGACTAGAAATTAAGTGGAAACAAGATTATTTGAGTTTTTTTTTGTAGTTCTGATTTCATATCTTTGACTCAGTACAACAACAAGGGCAGCATAACATCTGTAACTCTTTGTCAATCCCCCTTCTACTCCGCTGTCTGTTCTGCCAGTTCTGAGCTATTACCAAATGATATTGTCTTCCTTTGTGAATATACCATTTGCTACAGGAAGGCAACTGATTCTCTCCTCTGGTGTTGATGCCCTTCTCATTCAGCATGTCACCAGCCAGTAGGAGATATCTGGTACTGTAGAACAGGGGTAGGCAACCTTGGCTCTTTTATGACTCGTACACTTTAACTCCCAGAATTCCTGAGCCAGCATGGCTCAGCTTGGAACCTCTCTCTTTCCCCTCAGCATGGCTGGCTCAGGAATTCTGGGAGTTGAAGTCCACGAGTCATAAAAGAGCCAGGGTTGCCTACCCCTGCTGTAGAAGGACTGTGATGGGCTGGCTATAGGGGAAGACCACAGAGCAGAAACAGTCCTAGAGAGGTGAAAGACAGACTCTGACATCTGTACAACTAGCTAGATTCTGCTGAAAAGGAGAATTAAAACTGAATAACTGCTGAGTTACCACATCTCTTCCTTTGGGGAGGGGAAAGGAATTGACAAATTTAACAAACATAGGGAAAGTACCAAATAAGCAACAAAATCCCAATGCCACATTTGGCATTGTTTTCTGGAAAACACAACCAAGAAAAATGAAGCTGCTAACCTTATGGGAAAGCTGTGTTTCACACCAGTGGGGAAAGAGCATACCTGAACAGCACAGCATTCCTAAAACAAGCATTGATTCCACCCATAACTCATCAGATGACTCTATGTCCTAGGGAACAAGTGGCAAAGATTGACAGATCTTCTTCTATCCTTGGATAGGAATAAGGAGAAAATTCTACCCTTTAAAATAAATATACAGTAGCTAATGATGATGTTCAGTGCTTTTTTTGTAAGAAAAAAGGTGGCGGAACCCACATTTATTTATTTATTTATTTATGAGACTTATATACCGCTTTAAGTGCAAGCACTCTCTAAGCGGTGTACACCAGTAAGCAATGTATATATATATTTACATTGCCCCCAACAATCTGGGTCCTCATTTTACCTACCTCGGAAGGATGGAAGGCTGAGTCAACCTTGAGCCGGTGAGATTTGAACCGCTGACCTGCTGAACACAGTCAGCTAAAGTGGCCTGCAGTACTGCACTCTAACTGCTGCGCCACCTCGGCTCATTAACACATCTTGTTAATTTTTTATTAAAGAAATTATATATTCAGTTCTTAACATAAATGTAATTTATTGTATTTAAGGCAAATGTTCATAGTAAAGTTTACACTAAAAATTAAAAAAAAAGATTTTCAATTCACCAACGATTTTTTAAAATAAAGAAATTATTTACCTTTCGCACGTAGGCAACCACTGTACACAGACCCACACTCATCAGTTGTGTAACAAAACATAATGGTCGCCACCTGCAGTAAGCACACAGCGTGTGACCACATGACCAATCACAAGCCAGACAGTGCCACAAGCCGAGCAGCGCCATCACAACCAGCGCAGACGAAGTACGCATGCATCAGACTCAACACACAAGCAGCCCGCATGCACCGTTTTAATGATTTTGCCACCGACCTGCTACACTCGACAGGGCGATTCAAGTCCACATGGACCAAACATCACATTTTCGAAAGTTACTTTTAAAACTTGAAAAATCTGTCAAAAAAAGGTGCCGGAACTCCATTCCGGTGCGTTCTATGACAAAAAAAGCACTGCTTAAGTTTATTTCACTCTGTGGTTATGTCCAAGGGTGAAAATTAGCATTGTCAAGGCTTGATTGTGTGGTGGTTAACCACAGATTCAGATCAATAATTACACATAGATTGAGTCCATTTTATGACCAATTGATTCACTTCTGTGATTCTTTCACAGGGACCAAAAACATCTGGTGAAAAGACAGAATTCATCCCCCCCCCAACTTTGAAAGAAAAAAACTATTATAAGAGAGAGCATGTCACAGAGAAGCATTGGCAGATTAAGACACGTAGAGTGTCTCTTGTCATCTGCATGTTTTTTTTCAGAGCCTGTCAAACCAGTCTATCTTTCTGTTTCACCAAGCAAAGAATGATGAGACACAGCAGGAGAAAGATCAATGGGAAGAAGGGGACAGTGTGGCAGGTTTAATTAATGATTGTATATTAAAATGTTTGTTTACAGAAATGAACAGATACCAGAGGTCTGGTGTTAATTAATTTACAGTATTTTTCTCTTGATCATTCTGTTGTGTCAGCAACTGTAGAGATGGCTCAATGCAGATAGCCAGTTAGCATCACTTTGGATTTTAGCATCTTTTTTGAGAACCACCGGAATGTTGACCAAATCAACATCTTTTTTGTGATATGGTGACCAAAATTTGGCTGCATTTAGACTCTATAAAGATTCTAGTTCAGTGATATGTAGACAGGCTGGTGGCTGAACTAATTCCATGGTGGCTTCAGAGAATGTTCATTATCAGATTTGATTTTGGCTTCACTCCTATTCAATTTGTGCTTTGAAATTTTCTTTGTCAATGACTGAGAACTGTTCCTTTTTTTGACTTCCTCTCCATAAAAGTGGCAGCAGGTACAGTTCCATTGCTATTTTATGAAGTTGAATATATTCCCTAATCTTATCCAAAATATCTTGAAGATCTTATTAGGTTATATGTAGATTGCTGTTCAGAAGGTTTTTGACCCTTAACTTTAGCAAATCTACAAAGAAGTTTTCTCTAAAATGACCTGTTTGTGTGAATGTATTATTACTGCAGAGACTGCCATTCAAAGACAAAGGTGTTATTTTTCAGTGTCATAGAGCTTCTCTTCCATAGAACTTACTTCATTCAACTGCCTCTAATAGTGCCAAGCCCGTAATTCCATTTTTTAAAATTAAATGAGTACAGTTTGTACCTACTGCTTTATTATAGGATCCAATCTGGGTTGGTCACCGGGACCAGAGGTTTTGTCATCTGAGCTTTTGGACTCGTACTGGAACCTATCTTCAGGGAACTTTTCTCTACTGCTTTACTAGTTTTTAAGGCCAAAATGTTGTCCACATGATTTTATGTCTTCTAAGATATGTTTTGGGCTTTGGCCAAGCAGTGGCCAAATGAGCCAGCAGTGTGCTGCAGCTGCCAAAAAGGCCAACACAGTGCTAGGCTGCATTAACAGAGCGATAGAATCAAGATCACATGAAGTATTAATGCCACTCTACAATGCCTTGGTAAGGCCACACTTGGAATACTGCATCCAGTTTTGGTCACCACGATGTAAAAAAGATGTTGAGACTCTAGAGAGTACAGAGAAGAGCAACAAAGATGATTAGGGGATTGGAGGCTAAAACATATAAGGAACAGTTGCTGGAATTGGGTATGTCTAGTTTAATGAAGAGAAGGATGAGGGGGACATGATAGCAGTGTTCCAATATCTCAGGGGCTACCACAAAGAAGAAGGAGTCAAGCTATTCTCCAAAGCACCTGAAGGCAGGAGAAGAAGCAATGGATGGAAACTAACCAAGGAGAGAAGCAACCTAAAACTGAGGAGAAACTTCCTGACAGTGAGAACCATTAACCAATGGAACAACCTGCCTCCAGAAGCTGTGAATGCTCCAACACTGGAAGCTTTTAAGAAAAGGCTGGACAGCCATTTGTCTGAAATGGTGTAGGGTTTCCTGTCTGAGCAGGGGGTTGGACTCGATGACCTCCAAGGTCCCTTCCAACTTTATTATTATTATTATCCCTTCCAACTTTATTATTATTATTATTATAGTGGCCACAAATCCCTTCTATTTCTTTGTGTTCTATTCTTCATCTGCCTAAATGTGTACTTTTGTCAACCATCCCATTTGACTCGCTCAACAAAAGAAACTCCTGGCTCTTTAGATTGACCAGTTATATTGAAAAATCCATCTAGGCACGGGGGAGGCAAAATCAGTTCTGGAATTTTCCTGTGAAAACCTACATAGGTAACTCCCCTTTTCCCCTCTGGGCTACCCACAGTTCATAGTTCACCAACTGAGTTCAGTTCTTCTGCTTTGGAAACTATCTGCTCCTGTCAAATGTTCTTCATGACTTGGCCTTGGTAGATAATGTCTCTCTGGCATCAGATAGTTCACTTGCATTCCATGTTGTTAGTTGCGAAGTTGTCTCCAACTCATCGCGACCCCATGGACAACGTTTCTCCAGGCCTTCCTGTCCTCCACCATCTTCTGGAGTCCATTTAAGCTCATGCCTGCTGCTTCAGTGACTCCATCCAGCCACCTCATTCTCTGTCGTCCCTTTCTTCTGTTGCCCTGAATCTTTCCTAGCATTAGGCTCTTCTCCAGTGAGTCCTTCCTTCTCATTAGGTGGCCAAAGTATTTGAGTTTCAACTTCAGGATCTGGCCTTCTAAAGAGCAGTCGGGGTTGATCTCCTCTAGGACTGACCGGTTTGATCGCCTTGCAGTCCAGGGGACTCGCAGGAGTCTTCTCCAGCATCATAGTTCAAAGGCCTCAATTCTTTGGTGCTCAGCCTTTCTTATGGTTCAACTTTCACAGCCATACATTGCAACTGGGAAAACCATGGCCTGGACTATACGTACTTTTGTTGGCAGGGTGATGTCTCTGCTTTTTATTATGCTGTCTAGATTTGCCATAGCTTTCCTCCCCAGGAGCAAGCGTCTTTTAATTTCTTGGCTGCAGTCCCCATCTGTGGTGAACTTGGAGCCCAGGAAGATAAAATCTGTCACTACCTCCATTTCTTCCCCATCTATTTGCCAGGAGTTGAGAGGGCCGGATGCCATGATCTTGGTTTTCTTCCATAGCCCTGCCCTTAAGAAATCACCGCCCTCCTCCCATCACTGTTTGACAAAACTGTGAGTGCAAGCAGATACAGGCAACTATGGAGTCGAGTCAGATCTGACAACTTTCTCATGAGACTGGTTCTCCTTTGTTTAGTTTAATAGCTTTTAGACATTGGCCCAAAGCTATCCATGCTATTCTTCTTCTGAATTTACTCATGTACTCACACATCAGCTCTGGGGATTCAACTTTCAACCCAAAACTGCCACTTAGCAGACCATAGTACATATTCTCCTAACTTCCTCTTGATTTGCCCTCATGCACTAAAGGCTCTTCACCTTCTGCCGATATAGTCCCACTGTATCTTTTAAACAGCTGGATAGAACTTTCCCTTATGCATTATTAACTAGAAGATTTGGGGGCACCCCATATGACCGTTGTCACTGCCCCTGTGGAAATGAAGCAATCAAATGGCTAACCTCTGTTATGTTCTTTTGTAATTTCTGTAGGGATGAATGATTAAGGTTTATAACCCCTTTTAACTCAATTTCCCAGAAGATTTCTCAAGTGATATTAACTTTTTTTTTTATTAGATGGATGTTAATAGAAGTGTAACATTAACTTTTGCCAAATTCTTAGCTCAGTCATACAGATTTGTAAACATATGACCTAAGGTTGACAATTATTTTATATTCTTCATTTTATCTCGTTTTGGTGTAGTCTAATTTTGTGCTATTGTATGTTGTCATTATTCATTTGCCTCTCGTCCCAATGCTTCTAATTCTTCCCCCCTTCCTTTTTTTCATCTAGAAAAAAAATGTTAGTTTTTCAAATCTGTTAGCTTGCAGGTTTTACTACTACTACCTCCTCCTCCTCCAACAATAACAACTACATTGTCATCACCATCACTATCATCATCATTCTCATTTTTATAGCAATCTTCTTACTTTGCTCTATTAAGTATCCATAATTTTGCTGAGCCCTCTTATCTGTTGTATATATAGCAAGTCTATGACTCTGTAAAAACTTGAATTATCAGCAATGATTTCTGATGAATGCAAAAATATCTATCAAATTGATAAATAACAACTGAATTCTCTGCAGCACTGGTTGAAATTAATCAGTTTACAAGAGAAATAATGCCTCTGCAATACTGGTGCAGATTTTTGCCAATCAGAGTTTGGAGAATCCCAAATGTATTTCTGATGACACATACTGTTCCACTTTGGGATACTGTGCATGTCATCATCATTCTAGCCTTAGTCTATCTCAGGGGTAGGCAACCTTGGCTCTTTTATAACTCGTGGACTTCAACTCCCAGAATTCCTGAGCCAGCCATGTTGGCTCAGGAAATCTGGGAGTTGACGTTCACGAGCCATAAAAGAACCAAGGTTGCCTATCCCTGGTCTATCCACTGCAGAATTAAGACTTCTTCCGCCTGTTTCCAACCAATACGGTCTTGAGCTTTCTTTTGCCACTTGGGCCCACAATACTTGCTGATGTCATTGATCCATTTTGTTTTAGGTCTTTTTTTATCTAATGGAATCCATTCTATGACTGTCTTAGTCCACCTGTAATGAGTTCTTCTTGCTATGTGACCAGCCAATTTCCATTTCAATTCTTTTACTCGCTTGATGATATCATATACTTTTGTTTGTTGTCTAATCTATCTAGTCTTGCGATGCTGAGCAAGTATTTTTCCATGGCTCTTTGCACCACTTGTAGCTTTTGTATCAGTTGTGAGGTTAGTGTCCATGTTTTGCTGGCATATGTTAGAACAGGTGCATGTAACCTATATGAATCAGACAGAACAGAACAGAATAGAATAGAATTGGAAGGGACCTTGGAGGTCTTCTAGTCCAGCCCCCTGCTTAAGCAGGAGAACCTATACCATCTCAGACAAGTGACTCTTCTTAAAATTTTCCAGTGATGGAGCACCCATGATTTCTGAAGGCAAGCTGTTCCACTTGGTAATTGTCCTCACTGTTAGGAAGTTTCTCCTTAATTCCAGGTTGCTTCTCTATTCAGTTTCCAACCGTTGTTTCTTGTCTTGCCTTCTGGTGCTTTGGTGAATAACGTGATTCCCTCTTCTTTGTGGTAGCCCCTCAAATACTGGAATGCTGCTATCATGTCTCCCCTATGTCTTCTTTTCTTTAGACTAGCCAGAGTCTTGCAGCCGTTCCTCATATGTTTTAGTGTCCAAGCTTTTGATCATCTTACTTGCTCTTCTCTGCACTTTTTCCAGAGTCTCAACATCTTTTTTGTAGTATGGTGACCAAAATTGGTTGCGGTATTCCAGGTGTGGTCTTAACTGGATTTTATAAAGCGGTACTAATACTTTGCGTGATCTTGATCCTATGCCTCTGTTTATGCAACCCAGGATTGCATTAGCTTTTTTGGCTGCTGCTGCACACAGCTGACTCATAGCCAAGTGATCATTCACTAGGACTGCTTCCTTGCCATCTTCTCTCTTTAGTGGACCTACAGTTTCCTTGACTTTTTTCTTGTTATCGATATGTTGAAAGAAACTTTTTTTTATCGTCCTTGATTTCTCTTGCAACATCAAATCCATCAAATGATGCTACAGTGATTGTAGCTGGATTGTTGACTTATGGAATTTATTCCTGGTCACGTAGTAGTAGTAGGCTGAATTCTGGGGAACCACTCTGCCTTATATATACATATATCCATCAAGAGATTAAGAAAAGTACAACTGTTGAACATTTTTTGGGGTCTATCTCTCCTCAGCCCAAGATTTACCTAAAAGACTAAAGCAAAGTAAGAATTCATGCATCTATATTTGAAAAGCCATCCTGGTATAAAAGATTGGAAAAAAACTTAACTGCTTACATATTGCAGATAATAAGATATATACCTTATATTTCAGTTTGTTTTGAAAAAAAAACACAGCTAGAAATTGCAAACCCCTTATAAAGTCACTCTAAAGCATAGGTCATTTAATAATTGAATGTGAATGCTTTTTAAGCTTGAACATTTTGCACATTGGATTGATAAATTGTTGCTGCAAAATGTTCAAGTTTCTCATGAATGAACAGCTCAGTAATATTTTGAAAAGCACATTTCATCTGGGGAAGGGTTCAGCACAATCTACTGGCTTCTGCCAAAAAGGCAGACATTGATCTGGAGTAGCTCCTACAAGACAATATAAGTCAGTTAAAATTTAACTTATTTCCCAACTAAACTTCTGCTTTCCTACCCTTCAGATCCAAAAGAGCACAATCACATCTACTTAACTGTTTTTCCACTCCCTTCTCCTCAGTTTATTATCCAACATCCTGGTGCTTGTGCAGCTATATATCCATCCCTGATTGCATACTCCAGACCACACCAGCCTTCAGCTGCAAGATCTTCAGGCTGTAATCAAACAAAGAAAGACAAAATCAAGATATTAGGGGAAAAAAAACACTTTTTTCTTTGTTGTTTTTAGAAATCTGGATTATACTATAAATATATCTATTTGTTTTCAAAGTACCCGATGGCTAAGTGCTATAGATGTCATCCCCTATTCTTGACTAGGAATACAGTAAAAACAACACTCATATAAAAGGTGTACATTGCCAGTCTCTACCCTGCTGTCTAAGAGTGTAGAAAGTCAGCCCCCCCTCCCTGAGAAAGAAATATTTGGGGAATATTAAAAAGGCAGAATATATTTCTCCAAAGGAATAATGGAGAAGATCTTTTAAAAGGCAGAAACTTCTCCTTCCCCCCAGCCAGAAACTCAGCAGAAACCAGGTCTGTAAGAAATGCAGATGTGATAATCCTTTCAGAATAGCTGGAGGCAGGAAGCTTGGATCTGATGGGATTAGAAAGACAAAGATCCCTAGAATCAACAACCCCTCACCCAAAAAAATCCAACACAGGACATAGCCATCAGCCCCAGCCCCAGGGAAGCAGGATATGACCTTTGGGACATAATAGGATTAACCCACCACCATTAGAATACCAGAAAGGCACACTGAACCTCAGGTCAAAGTTCATGCCACAGGAACAGGAAACAACCTCAAAAACCCAAGAAAGTATAAAAACCCACCATTCCCAGCTACATGTGGTCAGCTTTCCCAGAGCCATGTTTCTGTCTGGCTCTGCTCTTCAATAAACGACAACTATCTTTCTAAAGCAGTCTCCATTTTCTTTATTCCTGGCTTGGACTGGAACCTGATGAAGACTTTTCTTTCAACAAGAGATTGTGCTGTCTTGCTCTGTGAGTGTGCAAAGGGATTGATTTCTCCTCGGATTTTGCTGCCTCCCTTTCAGTATATTATCAGTCATCAAGGTGACATCCACCGACAGGACAGGAATGAGGTCAGCCTGGCTTCAGAACTCTCCCTGGTTTGTCTGCTTTTCTTTGTAGAACCCATTTGAACATTTCCCAAGTTAAAATAATAGAAAATAAATAATGAAGGGACAGCAATAGGGCAGAAATATCCTTGGAGGAAATACCCTCAGACTCTGCCAAGAATGTGCAATTTGCTAATTTATATAGTGTAGGGAAAACTGTAACTGTAACTGACTTATTTCTTACTGTACCTTATCAAGAGGGGAGGTGACATCACTGGAACTGAAAAAGCTCTGAAACTGGCAAAAAGCTCAAACACCATAGCCCATTCTTCCCAACATTAAATAGTGGAACCCCATTCTTCAATCTTCTTTTTTGGAGGGGGGAGGAGCCTAGGGATAGAAAAAGCAGAATAATGGGCGGAAGAGACAGGCATAAAATGACTTCTGGAAGCAGAATGAGGATGAAGGGGGCGAATAGTGGGAGAGAAATAGCTAAGGTGAAGGCTGGTGAGTGAGCAGAAGGGAGAAATATCTCCCAATACTTCCAAAATACGTCTATGATTGTAATCCATAATAGTTCACTTCACTTTGCTTCCAAGATAAGTAAATGGTGATCCATGACAGATTTTACACACCTTAAGGCTGTCATAAAATTGTGCTGGAATAAGGGTGGAGGTGTATGTGTGTGTGTGTGTGAGGAAAATATTCATTTGATACCATTAAAATTAATAATGATTTAAGGTGGTTTCACATATAGGCTGGGATTAAGATGAAAATAACTTCAACAGGAAATTTGTATAATCAGAGCATAATGTTGTGGTTAAATGTATATAGGGGACAGGACCTACATATGTTTATTTTAATAAAAGAGATTAACATGGCTTACTTATGACTGATTCATTATGTGCCATCAAATCACTATTGACTCCTAGCACCAACATAGATAGATTTTCCCCATGACACTGTCCTTAACTACTTAAGTATGAACTAGTAATGTGCTGCAGCTACCAAAAAACCAGCAACAGTAACAGAGTTGAAAGGGATCTTGGAGGTTATCAAATCCAACGTCCTGCTCATGCAGGAGACCTATACTATTTCTGGCAAATGGCTGTTCAATCTCTTCTTAAAAGCCTCCAGTGACGCAGGATAAATCACTGTGATCACAGTGATGCAGGATGCATAGTGATGCAGTTGCAGGATCCCAGCTCTTGCAGATGTCCCCATTGACCAGTTAGAATAGAATAGAATAGAGCTGGAAGGACCTTGGAGGTCTTCTAGTCCCGCTCCCTGCTCAAGCAGGAGAACCTATACCATCTAAGACAAGTGACTGTCTAGTCTCTTCTTTAAAATCTGGTTTCTTCTTGAATTTCTTGTTTTTCTTTTTCAGTGGTATTGTGGTGGTTTGGGCTTTTATTATCACATTTTTCAGAGTTTCCTACACTTCTTGGGTTGTTTTCCCTTTTAGGATTTTCATTTATGTGATCTTTCCTAGGTTTTCTCTGAGTTTGTTAAAGTCAGCTCTTTTGAAGTTTAAGACTCTGGTTGGATTATTTTCTATTGCTTGTGTTTGCATTATATTGAATTTCAGCATGACATGGTCACTTTCACCCAAGGTTCCAGCAACCACAGGGGACACACAGAGCTCTCTCTGTGGGCAAGCGTGCCGTCGCCCCAGTCCTAGACCTTCAGCTGGGTTTTATAAAACCTTTTCGCTTTAGGCCTCCACCGCTGTGTCAAAAAAAAAAAAGGTTCAATCAATCAATCAATTTCAACTTCTTGCAGGAAAAAAAAAGATCTCACAAAGTTGGAATTGATTGATTGAACTTTTTAGTCCCACCCAGTCTGCCATTACCACCACAGCCACACCCACCCAATGGGCCATGCCCAGCCAATTAGCCACACCCACCCAATGGGCCACATCCACCCAATGCACCACACCCACCCGGCACCCCAACGATACATAAGTGGGTTTTGGGTTGCACTTTGGGTACTCGGTCTCTAAAAGGTTTGCCATCACTGCTCTAAGCTGTTTACAGAGTCAGCATATTGCCACCAATGATCTGGGTCCTCATTTTACCAACTTGGAAGGGTGGGAAGGCTGAGTCAATCTTGAGCTGGTGAGAATCGAAGTGGTTGCAGTTGGCAGAATAAGCCTGCAATATTGTATTCTAACCACTCTGCCGCCACGACTCTGGCATACGTTAAAGTTATACCAAGGCAATAAAAAAAATGAAACATCACTACCTCTTTTTTGCTTACCACACTAGCAGAAGTCTTGTTTCGAGTTGTCAATTCCCTCCCATTTGGCTGATGTGGCCTGCAGTGATGGAGCACGTGTGACTTTGTACAGTACTTTTCCTATAAACTGGTCAAATTCAGCCACATCTTCACATCTCATTAACAGAGACTGGAGTAGTGGTGATGGTGGTGAGACCTTGCAATGTTAACTGGGATTCCTTTTGTCCAATGGATTCTAAATAAAAAAATAGAGTGCTTTCTGAATTTTCCTCAGATGCCTGTGGGCTGGATTCATGTCCTTCCTGGCTCTTTTGATATAGATAGGATCTGTGGAACAGATTGGATACAGGAGACTGCCAATATCTCTTTGATACTGTAAGGGGTGAAGCTGGCACCCTTATAAAAGGTGATGGTGCACCACTTCCTCAAGAAGCTGCTTATATTTTAAAACTATTAACTTGTCTTTAACTTTCCCTTTTAGTTAAAATTACTGAGACTGTGATTGGTATACTACCATAGCACATTCTAGAGGTAGCAAATAACCTGGATTTTTTTAAGTCAAGTGACTGCATGACTGCTTCTGCTATTGGCCTGATATGGGTGATTCCATTGGGGTACCTTGCACTTGCTTGTAGATTTTCCCATTGAACATGAAGTTTGTGTTAAGGCATAGATCCAGGAGTTTCATGATGGTTTCTGTGGACATGGAGTATTCTGTAGTTGCATCATATTTATGGTTATGGTGTTTAGTGAGTAGGTGATATACGGTTTGTTTAGCCAGGTCAATCTCAATCAAGGTGAAGAAAGCGGTGATGTCAAAGGAGACCATAATTTTTTCCTTGTTGATCTTGGTGTGTTTGATGCATTGGAGAAATTGTTCTGGGGAGTTTATTGAGTGGGTTGAGTAGTTGACCAGGTGTCTGAGTTTCCTCTGCAGGATTTTTGCTAGTTTGTACATTGGTGCTCCAGGTAGAGACACAATTGGGTGTAAGGGGATCCTGTTCTTATGTATTTTGGGGAGTCCATAGAACCTGTGTTTGAAGGAGTCTCGTGTTTGCATGTGCTTTCTCTCTAGTGGTGTTAGCTATTTTTCTTTTTTCTTAGGGTGTTTTTTTATTTTGTTCTCTAGTTGTTTTGTCACATCATTGTGGATTATTTTGTAGGTGTTAGTGTCATTGATATGGTTTTTGGCTTTGCTGATGTAGTCAATTTTGTCCATTACTACCGTCAGTCTTCCTTTATCTGCCAGTAGGATGATGATGCTTTTGTCTTGTTTCAGTGTCTTTAGTACTCTCTTCTTCTTTTGGCTGAATGTTTCATTTTGTCTTTTGCATTGCATGTTGGGTATGATTCTTTGCCTGATGTCTTCTTGTGTTCCTTGGTCCAGGTGGTGCATTTTTAGAATGGGTTCGAGATTGGCAAGGGATTCAATGGGGTCAGCATCTTTGTGGTTGAAATTGAGGCCATGTGTGAGGATGGTCTTTTTGTCATTAGATAGATGTCTGCTCGATTGACACATCCACACCTGAAGCCCTTATAAATAGAAGAACACTGACATTAACATCCCCTAAACTCAGTGAAGTTGTTACCTAGCCTCATAATGAAACATTCAGAAACCAACCCACAAGCTCAGAGAATGGACCTTCATCCTCATCCTACACCCAAGCTACAGATATTCACCACTATTGCAAGACTATAGCATTATTAGATTCTTCACAAAATGACATGGAGAATTCAGACATGTCACCCCCCCAATGATTGTTGATTGTCCTCCGAAGGAGTACACTACCTTCAGTGTGGTGGGGAAGTAAGAGGGCACAAGATGATGTCATGCTGGCATTTGAAGCAGGTCTGCCCAGATTTTTTTTCTTGTTTTCTTTTTTCTGTCTCTTTGCACATCTCTTTTTCCCTTTTTCTTTTTATATTTTTCTTAGTTTGTAATAGTATTTATTTTTGTATTTGTAAACATTAACAAAATTATTTTTTAAAAAATACATGTTGAACCCCTGCAGTGATGACCAAAGATGAGAATTGATTTATCAAGAATAATTCTGTCCAATTAATCTTAGTTTTTGAATGATGAACTTCTTGAGTAGACTGTGGAGATGCTATAAATATATCTAAAGACTCCTGCAAATCCCCTGGACTGCAAGGTGATCAAACCGATCAGTCCTAGAGGAGATCAACCCCCACTGCTCTTTAGAAGGCCAGATCCTGAAGTTGAAACTCAAGTACTTTGGCCACCTAATGAGAAGGAAGGACTCACTGGAGAAGGGCCCAATGCTGGGAAAGATTGAGGGCAATAGAAGAAGGGGATGACAGAGAATGAGATGGCTGGATGGAGTCACTGAAGCAGTAGGCGTGATGGGTCGGACATGACTTCGCAACTAACAACAACATATCCGAAGATGCTATAAATCTATCACCAAACATTAGATGAGTTCAGTGGCACTCTGAATATAAAGCTGGTTAATAGACATCTGTATACATTACTGCTAGTTGGCTGAATTGGCTGAAGAACTGAGATCAAAGTATTTAAGTTTTTTTATATAAATGAGAGGTCAAATAGAATGTTGTGAGGCTTCTTTCTAGATTTAATGCATTACATTTTTATTAATGATTCAGATAAGATGGGGAAATGTATTAAATGGTAGATGCAACTGAGTAGAATAGCTAATATCTTAGAAGAAATTGTTTTTTTTCTTCCTAGCATTTTCTCATAAGTCCAGTGTCTGTTTTGTGTGTGTGTGTGTGTATGTGAGTGTGTGAGAACTGAGTGTTAATCCATTGGTTGTGCCAGGAATTGATCAACTGACTTGTCATCCATACCTGACATCATGGGCTAAGAGTGAGTGGCCCAAGTCACCCAGCTAACTTTTATGCTTAAAACAGCATTAGAACTCACAGTCTCCTGGTGCCTTAACTACTAGATAACTGGCTCTTTTAGAAATAGCAATAGCACTTACATATATATATCGCTATATATATCGCTCCATAGTGCTTTACAGCACTTTCTGAACAAATTACAATGTCAGCGTATTGCCCCTAACAATCTGGGTACTCATTTTGCCAACCTCAGAAGGATGGAAAGCTAAGTCAACTTTGAGCCGATTGGGATCAAACTCCAAGCTGTGGGCAGAGTTAGCCTGCAATATTGTATTCTAACCATTGTACAACTGGGGCTCCTTTATCTTAGAAGATATGAATACAGTACCAAATAATATTTGATAAGAAATTTATTTTTTTTCAATAGGATGATTAACATTTAAAAAAGTTCAATATTTAGGAATATATATATATATATATATATATATATATATATATATATATATATATGTCTTGAGTGTTTTTCTGATGCATCCTGTCGGCCCAAAATATGGGAGGAAGAAATCTAATGTGCAAGCAACCCAGGTTCGAATCTCAGAAGGGTATGGCTGGCTGATGAGAGCTAATCAGCTTGAAATAGCTATCCTAGTCCCCCTTTAACTCTTTGTTAGCTATCCCCCACCCCCCCAAAAAATTAGCACACACATATATAAATAGTTAGAAGGTATCTGGTTTAGCCACAATACATCTGAAAATAATTTTTGAATTGTAGATAGTTTTGATATCAATTTACCAGGGACAGGAAACAAAGACCTGTGAATAGAAATGGAAGGAACAGAATACAAAAATCCAGAGAAATGGAAATTGAGGGTGAGATCCTTCTCTTATTTTAAACATCAGGTTGATATCGCAATAAAACGAGCAGTGGCAAAGCCAACGCACTGAAATGTATCTTGAAGAATCAGTAAATGCATCAGAACAGCCCCCTTCCTATTCTGCACTAACAAATGAAGCTACTTTCCCTCAAAGTAAGATTGATCACTTCTCTGGCATTTTATATTCAGTGTTATGAATATGGAGGGAGGGAGGGGTGCATTCCCTAGAGGTGCCAACCTGGCTCCTCTGTTGTTTTTTTTCTAGAGAACCGTTGAAGGTATGGCAGTGGAAGCTTAGTGGAGAACTCTTCCTCTTCGGACTTCATCAATATTTACTTTCTCATTTCAGATCCTGGCAGATAGAATTCTGTCTGCCATTCAGGATGGATGACCTAGCTGCACCTCCTACTTGGATCCTCATCAGAGACCCCCAAAATTGTTTTCAAAATTAAAATAAAAATACTCCAGTTTTTATGGAGACTGAAACCTGTGATATATTTTACTTAGGAATTTGTAGAGGAAAAAAGTAAAAAAAAAAATACAGTTTCAGAAATAAACAAAAATCCCCAAACTGATTTTTTTCAATTTAGTCTGAAGTGGAGCTGTCTAGCCTGCCAAACAGTAGTCTGCTTAAAGAATGAGAGGCCAGGTCAGACAATTTCCCTTTCTCTTTCACTCCTATCTCTTATTCATAACCTTGCGGCTTTCCGAACAAGGGACTGAAGAAGTCGCTTGCTAAGAAAATAGGATAACCAATCTATTCATGCTAAAATGGATGGCGGCGCTCTTATCCATCCTTTCATATGGTTAAGGACTGCTTTCATATGTATCAAAGAGCAATTTAGCCCTAATTGGCAGATGTGTGAAGCACCATGTGGTAAACCGCATCATATAAACATTCTGACTTCAAAAATGTGATGATCTGGCATGCCTCAGTGAGAGCTGGGCAGGAGAAAGCAAACAGGTTCTCATGTTGCTTTGCCAACTTTTTAAATGCAAAAGCTTTTCTAGATTTGATCGGAAGGGAACAACTGTTGCATTCTGTCATGATTCCATTTCCTTTGGATGAATTTTACGGTCGGTATTGGGGATATACCTGGTAATGTGCTCTTGAGAGAGGATACCTTGCTGACTTCTGGTTTTTTCACCTCAAGAGGTAGATCAGTGTTTCTCAACCTTGACAATTTTAAGGCATGTGGACTTCAACTCCCAGAATTCCACAGCCAGCAATGCTGGCTGTGGAATTCTGGGAGTTGAAGTTCACATGCCTTAAAATTGTCAAGGCTGAGAAACACTGAGGTAGATATTATTGCAATGCTGGTACTGAAGGCTCCTAGTTCAATGTGATTTGGGAGACATTTCCTCCAAACCTTTCTCTGACAAAGCTTATGTCATGGTTCTGACAGCTGAAACTCTTCAAAGAACTTCGAGGCATTGTTTACCTTAAAGAATCTTTATTCAAGTAGCATAGCATCGGCACGTACATAGGCAAAGCCAAAATCTGAATTCCCCTCCCCTGAGCACATAGTATCAAAGCCCTCCTCTAATTAACAGTCATAAATCACATTCTCCAATTAGTTTGAAATGCAGGCTTTCCCTCCAGTTCTTCAACCCGCCATTTCTTATCATCTCTTATTTTAAAAAACCTTGGTTCCCACACTAGTTACAATATTGTTATGTCTAATTAAACTCCCATGCCCATTCCTCCTCCTCCCCCCGAGTATCATCTAATTCTAACTCTGATTCTAAGAGTAAAACATAAGAAGGAAAATAGCTGCATTTCCATATGTTGTCAAAGCAAGAACATCTGATGTTAGCAGCGTTAGACATTTATAGCTATGTGAAAACACATGAAACAGCAAGGCAGCACATGATTCAGAAATGGTTTGGAAGAGTTCACTGGACCTTACACAGTCCAAACATTAGAAATTTTCTCTATTTGTTTAAGTGTACTTTGTTGTGAGTGTGAAACATGTGTGCATGTATGTGTATCATTAAATGAATTTTAATTTTATATGCCTCCTTATATTCTCACATTTATAAAATAAAAGCCATAAAATAATAATAAATCTGTTGTCATTACAACAATATAATCATACCTAACACGGTCAGTAAACTAACAGATCCTCTTTCTCTGGGTTGATTGCGTCTAGTTAAGGTATATGCCAGTGGCAGAGGGCTGCACTTAGAGCCCTCTCTGTGGGCACACATGCCATTGCCCCAGCCCTGCCTCCCCCTGCAGCCCCTGCCTCATCAGCGGCCCCCCCAGAGGAGAGTCGCCCCTGGGCACAGCTCATGTGGAGCAGCGCAGCCAAGGACATGGCAGCCGCGCAGTGGGGACATGACTTTGCCCTCATGCCCTATCGCACACAGATGTTATGCTGTGGGATGCAGGTGGAGGGCATGGCCACCATGGTGCTGCAGAGCCGCCTGGGCCAAGGGTAGGCAACCTTGGCTCTTTTATGACTCATGGACTTCAACTCCCAGAATTCCTGAGCCAGCATGGCTCAGCTTGAAAACCTCTCCCTTTCCCCTCAGCATGGCTGGCTCAGGAATTCTGGGAGTTGAAGTCCACGAGTCCTAAAAGAGCCAAGGTTGCCTTCCCCTGCACTCGATCAAACTGGCTTGTATGTTGGTTCAATGAATTTCCTTTTGGAACTGAAATTTTGCACAGCCCTTGTATTTATAGAGTCTCTTTCACACAAGGCTTAGCATAGCTGGCTCAGGAATTCTGGGAATTGAAGTCCCCGAGTCATAAAAGAGCCAAGGTTGCTTACCTCTGGCCTGGGCGATCTGCTGTGGCAGGTTGTGGAGGTGGCGGGTGGCCCTGCAGTGGGGGCAGGCGGGGAGCAGAGCAGGGGTGGGCAGGGGGTGGGGCAGTTTTTGGGCACTTGGTCTCTAAAAGGTTCGCCATCACTGGTATATACTATCTTCTGAAGATAATTGAAAATGCGTGCTCTTGAGTGCAATATTTTCCAAAATGACTCTAAGGACCATCTTCACTTTGGATAAGAAGACTGTCCCTGAGAGAATCTCTTTCCCCTTCCTAGTTCTGCTTTAACAGCTTGTGTGGAGTAGAACTCTTCTTAGTTCAGGTAAAACAGAATAACAGTGTTGGAAGGAAACTTGGAGGTCCTAGCCTAACCCCCTGCTCAAGCAGGAGACTCTATTCCATTTCAGACAAGTGACGGTCCAGTCTCTTCTTGGAGCATCCACAACTTCTGAAGGCAAGCTGTTCCACTGGTTAATCATTCTTACTATTAGTAAATTTCCCCTTAGGGTTCTTCTCTCCTTGATTAGTTTCCATCCATTGCTTCTCGTCTTGCCTTCTGGTGCTTTGGAAAATAGATTGACTCCCTCTTCTTTGTTGCAGCCTCTCAAATATTGGAACACTGCTATCATGTAACCTCTAGTCCTTCTTTTCACTAGTCCAGAAATACCCAACTCCTGCAACTATAGGTTGTGGTCTACTTTATTAAATGCCTTACTGAAGTCCAAGTAAATTATATCCACAGCATTCCTCTGGTCCACTAATTTTGTCACTTTGTCAAAGAATGTAGTAAGATTTGTCTGGCGTGTTGGCTTTTGGTTATGACTTTGTTTGCCTCTAGGTGTTCGCTGATTTGTTGCTTGATTATCTTTTCCAGAATCTTCCCAGGTATTGATGTCAGGCTGATAGGCTATAGTTTCCTGGATCTATTTTTTTCTCCTTTTTTTGAAGTTGGAAACTACATCAGCTCTTTTCCAGTCCCCTGGTAATTCCCCAGTGCTCCATGAACTTTGAAAGTTATAGTTCAGTGGTTCTGAGATCATGTCTGCCAGTTCCTTCAGAAACTTGGAGCGTAATCCATCTGGTCCTGTTGATTTGAACTCAACTAGGATATGCAGTTGCTCACTTACCATTTTCTTGCCTATTTTAACCTGTATTCCTAATCTGATTTTTATAGTACTATTTTTATAGGTTGGGCTATTTTTTCCTCTTTGTGTAAAAACTGATGCAGAAAGCAGTTCTGCTTTCTCCCTGTTGCTTGTCACTTTCTTGCCACTTTCTCCCATCAATGGACCAATAATTTCCTTGACATTTTTGTTTTTTTACATGTTGAAAGAAGTTTTTTTTGTTATTTTGACTTTTGTCACATGCCTAGGTTCATTTTGAGCCTTAGCGTTTCTCACTTCATTTTTGCAGGCTCGGGCTATTTGCTGATATTCTGCCCTAGTTATGTGCCCCTCTTTCCACTTAACAGGGATCAATAGTTCAATAGGGTTCAAATCAGGACTCTAGCTGGGCCGCTTTAGGGCATTCACAGGGGTGTCCCTAAGCCACTCCTGTGTTGACTTGGCTGTATACTTAGGATTGTTGTCATGTTGGAAAGTGAACCTTTAGCCCAGTTGAGATCCTGAGCACTGGGGAACAGGTTTTCACTGAGGATATCCCTGTACTTTGTTCCATTCAGCTTTCCCTCAAACTTGACCAGTTTCCCAATTCCTGCTGCTGAAAACACCCCCACAGCATGATGCTGCCATCACCATGCTTCACTGGTGATGGGCAAGTGATGAGGAGTGGTGCCTGGTTTCCTCCAGACATAGTATTTAGAATTGAGTCCAAACCATCAGGCCAGAGAATCTTGTTCCTCACAGTCTGAGAGCCCTTCAGATGATTTTTTTGAAAACCCTAAGTGGACTTTCATGTATTTTGCACTGAGGAGAGGCTTCCATCTAGCCATTCTGCTGTAGAGCCCAGATAGTGGAGGGCTGCAGTGATGGTTGTCCTTCTGAAACTGGAGCTCAGTCAGAGTGTCCATCGGGTTCCTGGTCACCTCTCTTACTATGGCCCTTCTCCCCCAATTGCTCAGTTTGACCAGGCGACTAGCTCTTGGAAGAATCTTGCTTGTGCCATACTTTGAGAATTATGGAGGCCACTGTGCTCTTAGGAACCTTCAAAGCAGCAGAAATTTTATTGTAACCTTCCCCAGATCTATGCCATGCAATAATTCCATATCTGAGCTCTGCAGGCAGCTCCTTTGACCTCATGGCTTTTGCTCTGCTATAGTATGCATTGTCAACTGTGAGACCTTCTATTGAGAGGTGTGTGCCTTTTCAAATCATATCCAATCAATTTAATTTACCACAGGTGAACTTCAGTCAAGGTATAGAAACATGTCAGCAATGATCAAGAGAAATGGGAGGCACCAGAGCTAAATTTAATGTGTTGTTGCAAAGGATCTGAATACTTATGCCAATGTGACATTTCAGTTTTTTTCTTTTTAATAAATGTATAGATATTTCTAGAATTCTGTTTTCACTTTATCATCATGGAGTACTGCTTAATGATCAATGAGAAAAACATGAATTTCAACAACTGTAGAATCAGGCTGCAGCATAACAAAATTGACAAAAATGAACGGGCTCTGAATACTTTCTCGTTGCACTGCATATACCTGCTGATAAAGTCATTGTTTTAAAGAACTGACTCTTAAAATTATTGCCAATCTTAAAGCAGGCAACTTTTTTTTCATGAAAAAAACATTTTCCCTGTCTTGTAGTATTTCCACTAATGCAGTGGTTCTCAACCTGTGAGTTGGGACCCCATTTGGGGTCGAACGACCATTTCACGGGGGCCACCAAACAACGCAGTCTGCCATTTTTTCCCCCTTTTCCTTAGCTGTGCTACTCCCTTTTATTCTATTAGCTTTTGAAAGGCAATAGAATAGACTCTCTTGAATAGAGTCTAATTCTATTGGCTTTCAAAAGCCAATAGGCATTGTCTAGGCTGTCTCTACCCTGCTGAGCCCGCCAAAAGTCCCATTCTGCAAACGGTGCTGCACCAGTTGAGTAGTCCTCGACTTACGACCGGTTGAGTAGTCCTTGACTTACGACCGGTTAGGGGTCACGGCATTAAAAAGGTTGAGAACCACTGCACTAACGTAATGAACTTAAAAAAGAGAAATTTCTGATGACACAAAGAAAAAGTTTGAACAATGGATAATGACCAGAAAAAAAGAGCCCTTGTAAAGCATGTGTGAATCTGTTCTTCCATCAAAGCCAGTGAAAATTACCAAAGCCAGATAAAGTGTCCTCTAAATTCTGTGTCAAGGAGTTTTGCCAATTCCTTGAACCATGAGAGAGACAGGTCAGACAATGGAAGGAGGAGGGGATGACCAGATCAGTAATACTATAATATTATCACCAATCTATTTAGGTTAACTGATTTTCACCTCCAGGAGCTGTGGAGATTTGGAAGCCTGTACCGCAGTGTTTCTCAGTCTTCGCCATTTGAAAATGTGTGGACTTCAACCCTAGAATTTCCTCAGACAGCCATTGGGAATTCACTGGCTGGGGAATTCTGAGACTGAAGTCCACACATTTTTCAAGTTGTCAATGTTGAGAAAAACTGCTTTGCAGTGTTATCACCTTGATACAGAGGGAAGGAAAGAAGGAAGAAAAGAAGGAAGGAAAGAAAGAAAGAAAGAGAAAGAAAGAAAGAAAAAAAGAGAAAGAAAGAAAGAAAGAAAGAAAGAAAGAAAGAAAGAAAGAAAGAAAAAGAAAGAAGGAAGGAAGGAAGGAAGGAAGGAAGGAAGGAAGGAAGGAAGGAAGGAAAGAAGGAAGATATACAAACTATGCTGGCCACCTAAAATGAACTGTAGAGATGTTTTTTTGTATAACTAATGACTGTTGATATTGGCTAAAGCTTTCTTTGGCTTTAGGGCCCTCCCAAAACACTATTTTTGGTGTTTCTTCAATACCAGAAGTATCTGTCATTCACATCTAATGTGAAAACCTTGGTTGATCTGTATATTATACACATAAAAGGAAACAACATAGAGATCTAGCTAGTGTATAGCTAGTGCAAGTAGTGTACTTCTTGTATTTGAAATCTGGAATGAATTAGGAGCTGAACAACAGCTGAAGGATCCAGGCTGGTTTACATTCCTCTTCCATACTGTGCCATGCAGCCAGTCACTATATAGCCGATGGTATACATTGGCAGCAGTGATCTAATTTCATCTGTGCCACTGACCCTCTACAGACAATGCACTCCTCTATTGCCTGTACCTGGTTGGGATCATTCTCATTGCCCATCCCTTGGTATATGTCACTGTGAAAAGGAACTTGGAATAGTAAATGATTACAAATTAATCAATCATTAGTGGTGTTCTGAGGCTGCAAAAATATTTTAAGTTGCATCAGCAATACTATAGTTTCTAAATCATTTCATTGTCCTTCAGTCTCCACTCCAGTACTGTGTCTATGTTTGGACATCACTAAGTTGGAGGTCATCTAGTCCAACCCCCTGCTCAGGCAGGAAACCCTATACCATTTCAGATAAATGGTTTTCTAATCTCTTCTTAAAAACCTCCAGTGATGGAGCACCTACAACTTCTGGAGGCAAGTCATTCCACTGATTAATTGTTCTAACTGTCAGGAAATTTCTTCTTAGTTCTAGGTTGCTTCTCTTGTGGATTAGTTTCCATCCATTGCTTCTTGTCCTGCCTTCAGGCGCTTTGAGCCTTAGCTTTCCTGACTTCATCTTTGTAGGCTCATGCTATTTGCTAATATTCTGTCTTAATTATGTATCCCTCTTTCCACTTTTTATACATGTCTTTTTTGTCTTTCAATTTGTCAGAAAGTTCTTTATGCAACCATGCTGGTTTCTGTTGAGAGCTGTTATTTTCCTTCCTCTTCTTTTTTTTAAAAAATTATTTTATTCAAATACAAATAACACACTGCATATAAATAATACAAATAACACACTGCATATAAATAATACAAATAATACAACACATATAAATCTAAAAAAATACAAATACTACAGTGCACCCACACCCCTGGAGACCATTTTTATTACCTACATTTCTTCTCATATAACAACTAACAATATACAATATATTTCAATTGTGCCCTTATCCCCTCCAATTTTCCTTCTTCATTGGAATTGTGGTAGATTGGTCTTTTATAATCTCACTTTTCAAAATTTCCCAAGTTTCTTGGGTTATTTTCCCCTTGAGGATTCTCAGCCATGGAATTCTTTCCAAGCTCTCTCTAAATTTATTGAAATCAGCTCTCTTAAATCCAAGACTCTAGTTTGACTTTGTTCTATTGCTTGTGCTTGCATAATGTTGAGTTCCAATATTGCATGATCACCCCCCCTCAAGATTCCTATAACTTCAATACCTTCTATCATTTGATTTCTGTTAGTCAGAATTAAGTCCAATATGGTTGACCCCCCCTAATTCCCTTCACTACTTTTAAAGGATGATTCAGATGAACTGAAACAAGCTCAGAGAAGAAAAACAAGAATCTGTACTTGTGCATTTGATTTTTCCTGCCTAAATATAAAACTTTGCTTTTCTCCACATTAAAATTCATTTTGTTGGATAGGGCCCATTGTTCAAATTTGTCAAGACCTTTTTGGATCCTCAGCTTTTCTTCTGGGGTGTTGGCTATTCCTGCCAGTTTAGTATCATCTGCAAATTTGATGAGTTCCCCTTCTATTCCCTCATCTAAGTCATTTATGAAGATATTGAAAAGTACTGGGCCTAAGACAGAGCCTTGTGGTATCCCACTGCTTACTTTTCTCCATGTGGATGTAGTACCAGTGAGGGCTACTCGCTGAGTATGGTTTGTCAGCCAGTTACAGATCCATCTGATGGTGTTCTTATCTCTCCCACCTTTTTCTAGCTTACTAAGAAGTAGATTGTGGTCTACTTTGTCAAATGCCTTACTGAAATCTAAGTACAGTATACTATGTTCGCAGCATTTTGCTGGTCTACTAATTTAGCCACCTTATCAAAGAATGAAATAAGATTGTTTTGGCATGATCTGTTTTGACAAACCCGTACTGGCTACCAGTTATAACTTTGTTTGCCTCTAGTTGTTCAACAGATCTGTTTTTTGATTATCTTTTCCAGGATCTTCCCAGGTATTGATATTAGACTGATTGGTCTGTAGTTTCCTGGATCTCTTTTCCCCCCCTTTCTTGAAGATGGGAACCACATCACCCATTTTCCAATCCTCAGGTACCTCCCCGGTGCTCCAAGATTTTTGAAAGATATGGTGCAATGGTTCAGAGATAATATCTGCCAGCTCTTTCAGAACTCTGGGATGTAATTTGTCGAGTCCAAGTGATTTATATCCGTCAAGGTTGGATAGGTGTTCTCTTACCATTTTCTTGATTATTTTGATTTTAATTTTTGTTTCTAGTTTGCCTTTTGCAGTGTTTTTTTTTTTGCTATGTTGGGTTATAATTTCTTTTTGTGTGAAGACTGATGCAAAGAATGAGTTATGCAGCTCAGCTTTCTCCCTACTGTCTGTACTTCCTTGCCATCTTCTTTCTTTAATGGATCTACAGTTTCCTTGACTTTTTTCTTGTTAATATGTTGAAACAAACTTTTTAAAATTGTCCTTGATTTCTGTTGCAAGTCTTTGTTCATTCTGAGCCTTTGCTTTCCTGACTTCATCTTTGCATGTTCTGCTGTCTGCTGATAATTGCCCTTAGTTATGTGCCCCTCTTCCATTTTTCGTACTTGTCCTTTTTGTCTTTCAGTTTGTCAGAGAGAGCTTTGTGCAGCCATGCTGGTTTCTTTTTGACTTTCTTCTTTTTCTTTTTGAGTGGTATCGTGCTGGACTGGGCTTTTATGATCATATTTTTCAGAGTTTCCCATGCTTCTTGCGTTGTTTTCCCCTTTAGGATTTTCATCCATGAAATCTTTCCTAGGTTCTCTCTGAGTTTGTTAAAATCAGCTCTTTTGAAGTTTAAGACACTGGTTGGATTATTTTCTAGTGTTTGTGTTTGCATTATATTGAATTTCAGCATGATGTGGTCACTTTCCCCCAAGGTTCTGGCAACTTCAACTTCAAATTTCAAATGAATGTTGGAAATGCAAATATTAAGAAGGGACTTTTTATCATTTATGGTGGATATGTAATAAAGCAAAGAAATATTAGAGTTGGATTCATATTCTAATACAGAAAATTCTTAAAATGAATATAAAGAGAAACCCAGAGATTTTTCTTTTGGGTTTAATGGAAAAAAGGCTTGGGAAAAAAAATTGGAACTTTGATGTTATATATGTTGATGGCAGCAAGACTACACACAGAAATGGAAGGACATTTCAATCCCAACAATGGACAAATGGCTGCAAAATTTGATGGAATTAACAGAGATGGCTAAATTGACTGCTTTGATCAAAGAAAAAAATACAAATACTTTTATTTTGTCAGAGCATGCGCAGTCTTATTGCGCTGAGATAGCCCAGGAGTAAATACAGTAGTTTATATTACGCTATCTACAATATACACCAGGAACAATATACATACATGTGGAAATACAACAAACTCCAATATAGTAGGAAACCGACGAGAGAGAAACACTCCAGAAAAGCCTTCCCTTTTATACTCAGGCTCTTAAAGGGATACAGACATAGATCCTGCTGAGTCATTTCTATCATTGCACCATCCACCTTATATTATATCAGCTGGTTAGCCTTTAAATCATTATCCTGACATATTTCTACTTGGAAACCGCTTCTGGACTTTGTGCTTGAGATAGAAAAAAATGAAACTATAATTTTGGGTTTTAGTGATTCAGATAGATTTGCTGTTATAGAAATGGCTAGTTTAACTTATTATGTAAAAGTAAAAAGTTGAGGTTTGATGTTAATGCCTTATTCTACTGAACCAAAGGGAGTAGGAAGTCAATGTCTTTTCTTTCTTTCTTCCCTTCTTTTCCTCACTTTTCCCTTCCTATTTTTCCTACTATTTGCTTTTGTATTGTTTGTATGTTATATTATAAACCAGTGATGGTGAACCTTTTAGAAACTGAGTGCCCCAAAACTGGCCCCGCCTGTCCCTGCTCCACTCCCACTCCATCCCCGCTCTGCCCCCAGCCTGGCCCCGCCCACCCGCAGAGCCACCCACTGTCTCTACGGCCTGCTACAGATTGCCCAGTTGGCCCAGCAGCACCATGGCAGCCATGCCTTCCGCCTGGGGTGGAGTGGAGGGTGGAGTCTTGTCCCTGCTGGCCGGCTGCCATGTCGACTGTGCTGCTCCATGCCGGCTGTACTCGGGGACAACTCTCCTCCGGAGGGGCTGCTGATGAGGAGGGGGGCATGGAAGGAGGTGGGTCTGGGGCGATGGCATGAGTGCCCCCAGAGAGGGCTCTGAGTGCTGCCTCTGGCACTCATGCCATAGGTTCGCCACTACTGTTATAAACTAATAAAATTGTTAAAAGAAAAAAAAATAATATAATTTCTGTTCTTGTACATAATATCATTGATGTCACCATTATTCTAACTCATATTTTCATCCTGTTTTTCCTCTAGGCTAGGACCAACCATCTTGGCAAAATAACTGTGGCTTCTTTCACTAGATTTTTTTATTTTAAAAAACAAACCATTTGAATACCCTTAAAATTTCCCATTCTTCTCAATTCAAAATACTAGGAAACCATGTCAGCTTTAGGCATCATGGCTGAAAATGGGCATCAGAGAGAGATGAAAGAGAAAAAAAAGTGGACCATTTTTTTTAGAAAGTGCACAGAGTTATTCCTCATCTTATCTTCACAACAAGCCTGTGCAAAGCAATAAACCTCACAATGGGAGCACTCTGGAAGAATACAGGGACCTCCTCACCCAATACCTCAATAGACTGCTCTAGTCCCTTGTTGAACTTCTAATTTTGGCTCCATCTTGATAAAATCTGTATTATATTTTACCTGTTCCACCACTATTCCTATGGACCAGACATGTCAAACACAAGGCCCAGGGGCCAGATGCGGCCTGTGACGTGGTTTCATGTGGCCCATGAAGCCACCCTGGAAACAGTGAGGGAACGGCCCCTGCTACCTTGGCCTTGGCCCAGGCCGGCTGGGAGCCAATGTACAATTTTTGTGGTGGCCATCTATGCTGAAACGCATTCAGTCTTAGCTCCACAAGGCCGTCTAGAAACAGCGAGAAACCAGCCCATGCCGCATCACCCCCCGCTCCCTGGGTCCATGCTGGGGGAGTGTCACCCTTTGTGAGGAATGAAGAAATGGACCATGCCTTGGCGCTTGCCCCGGTCCCACCCCCTTCTACCAAAGACCCTCAGATCTGTCCCACTTGAATGAAAGGAGAGGAGAGAGAAAAAGAGTAAAGGAGGGGAGAAGGAAGTAGGAAGGTTGGAGGAGAAGAGAAGTGGGGAGAAGTGGTGAAGGAAAGAGAAGAGGAGAGGAAGAAGAGGGAAGTAGGGAAGAGAAGAAAGGGAGAAAGAAGGTAGAGAAGAAGGAGTGTGGATACAGTGAAAGGGGAAATGGGCGAGCAACACCAAAAGTCATGTGTATGCATTTATTTCATTTTATTAAAACTATCTTATATATGAATGTAAAAAGAATGTATGTTAACATCTGATAAATATCACGGTATATGTATGGGGGAGAGTTTGGAAAAATAAAAAAATATATATAAAAAAAAGATGTGTCCCACTCCTGCCCAGGCCCCCGTCAATTTATCCTTGATGCAAACAATGTAGAGCTGGCCATGCCCACCCAGTAGGCCACACCAACCCTGGCCACACAAACCCCCCCCCAGGGCAACCGCAATGCTGATGCAGCCCTCAATGAAATTGAGTTTGACACCCCTGCTATGGACAAACCAGTACTACTTTTGAAATGACAGTCATTTTAGTATCCTGTGAAGATCATTAGCAGATATTCGGCAGGAAATATGATACCATTATTGACTTTAAGGAAGTCAATGAGATGTGAATCATGAAATAATATTCTTGCATTATTGTTCTTGTTCCATACTCTGTTATTAGACAAACATTATTCTTTCATAAAATAATGAAATATATCATTTCAAATGGCATCTTCTTTTCCATCCCAATGGCATCAACATGATATGGGTACCATTCTTGGGCTTTTTATGTAGTGAAATCAATTTATCCTGAGCAAGAAAGTGGACAACTTGAGGATTTTATGGAAACTTTCTCTCCTTCTATAAGTTGGTCTGTGTTTCTGACTATCTGTTTAACACATAAACAGAATTCTTTATAATTTCACAGAATACAAGGCAAAACATGCTGCTGTCAACCATTTTTGTAAAACAAACGAATTTCAATAGCATTAAGAAAAAAAATTCAAAACTAGATATCAAAACACAACAAATTACTTAAACATATAATCAGAGCTGCTCTAGACAAACATTGCTATAATAACTTCTAAAAATCTAATGCCAGCCTGCAGTAGCTTCTTTGAGACGAGATTCACAATATACTTGGACTTGACTCTACATCCTTGTAGATTTATGGACTGTGTCTCTAATGGAAGATAGAGCAGAATCTTAGCAGAAGACTAATAGGAACAAAGGCTCACCTTGCAAAAGATATCCCAAAAGCCATTAATTCCTGTTCTGAGGGAGCACTTCTGAAAATCTCTCTCTCTGTGTGTGTGTGTCTTCAAGTCAGACGCTTGGAGATTGCCTAGACAAGTCCCTGCAGTTTTTCTGGCAAGATTTCATAAGTGGTTTGCCCTTACTTTCTGCTTCCTAGAGCTGAAAGTGACCGGCCAAAATCACCCGGCTGGCTTTGTGCTTAAGACAGGACTAGAATCCATGGTCCTCCAGCCTGGGTACCTTCACCACTAAAAGACTGCCCTCACCAAGTTAAATTAAAATAAGATAAAATTTTATATTGGAAGACAGCATTTATTTTGGCTTCCAGCAGTAAGACTGGATATAGAAGAACAGGCTAATGAACCCTAACTTTGTCTTCAATGGCTATTATTAACTATAATATCAGAATTCCCCCCCCCCCATCCCCAAATGAATTTCTGTTTTGTTTTCTGAATTTGATCTAGTTTTCCATAGATAACCTATAAAAACAGATTGTTCTGGAACACATACTCTGCTGTAAATATTGACAATTATCCAAGTTTTTTTTAAAAAAAACTTTAGTACTTATTCTTGTGAGGACTAAGTGGAGTGATTACAAAAAAAAAAAAAAAAACCCAACAACCCCCCAAAACAAATTACTGCTCTAAGAACTTGTGTTGTGGCTTCAATTAGAAAAGGTTGTGCTTTGTGCTAGATTGAGGGAGGTGTGTGTGCCCTGACCTCTTCCCCAAGAGCTGTGTGTCCCCATCTGAAGGTCTGGTGTATCCACTCTCGCTACTTAATGATAGTGACATTACCCATCCGCCCAGCATCATGGGGCCTTTGTCTTCATTCAAGCAGAAATGAAGTTCTCCTGGGCACACTTATCAATCACGGCAGAGCTCCAGCTGTTCAGGAAGGTTTGGATCGACTTCAGCAGTCGCGCTTACAAATTGTCTCTGAATAGCACCGAGCTGAGACCCCCCTTTTTGTCATTGTCTTTCGACAAATGTTTTTTTGTGGCAGCTTTTTGCAGACATTGCCGGCTGCCTTCTGCTGCAGTGATTGAAAACAGCCCTGCTTTGCATTCTCCGCTGGAGCCTGGGGTTCAGGGAGTTCTCCCCAAGTGCCACTCTGCCTACACGTTGTGCCAAAGACAATTACATGCATAGTTTTGCTGATTGCATTAAAATCATTACAATGAAAGATTCTGAAAATTGTACATTACAGGGAGAAATTAGAAAAAGCTTCTGAGACAGACAACGTGGTCCCCAAAGTGAGAGAAACACAATTACCATCACTTGCATTACATGCACACAGTTTAACAGAACTTTCGATAACAAATGACCTTATTATTCCATTTCTAGTCTGAGTTTTTTCTCATCCCTTCTTGCCCTTATGTTTTCCTCTGGCTTTTGCCTTTACCCCCCCCCCCCTTCTCTAATAACAGCCTCCAATACAAAATCATGACAGTAATTTCCTTCCTTAGTGCATGCTTAATTCTGAAATGTGGATCAGATTAAATAAAAGAGGTAAGCGTGCTAGGGCTAAACTATGTATTGTATTTACAGAAATCAGGTGGATTGTAGTATGAGAAAAGGGATGGGGGGGGGACCTTCAAAATCTATTTTCTGTTGAATGCTTATTCTTATTTCCTCATAGCTTTATTGTAAACCCTCGCAATCATATTGCCCCATAGCAGAATAATAAGAATATGGACTTTTGACCATTTCAAATATTTGATCTCAACAACGTCTCTTTTTGATGTGGTGGGTTTGCAAAATATTTAGAGGTTACTTGTAACTTCCCATAAATGTTTATTGTTAAAATAATTTGAATACAATTTAATTAAAATGTCTTAAAATGAAAAGAAAATGGTAATAAAATTGCTTATCGGTCATAAATAACACAGAATAATATATCATAAAATATTAGGGTACCTTAAAGATGTGATTAAAATGTTTTCTCAGTCATGCTTATTCACAACATTTCAAGGAGCTTTGCTATTTCATAAAAGGATGGCAAAACATATCCTTAGATGGAATTCCATGCCAAAGAACAAACCTGGTCAGCTTAACCTAATTTCATTTTTTTGACTGGTAGGAGACATCCCTTACAAATCCACCATGTTGGTGGACACTGCTTGTTTGGTTCCATTAAACTGTGATTCTGAGTAACACATAAGAAGAAACAAAGGACTTTCCTACAAAGATGATAAGTTAGGACTCAGAAGAAATACAACAGAAAACAAATGGTGATAGTTCTATGGTTATGGTATGTAATACATTTGGGGGTTTGCCTGAAAACAATTTTGTGTTGGCGTGAAGCAAATACGAAATCATTGCTGTATCTGTAAAATTAGCTGGTTGGAACAATTGGAGGCCACACTTGGGTTTACACAAATGGACAAAGATGTCCTGAATTACAAGTAGGAAGTGCTAGTGTAGGAACTGGAATAACTCCTGTCCATAAAAGATGAATGATAGAGGAGTAAGTTCATGAAGCAGAAGTGTTAACTTGTTAAAAAGGAATAAATAGAAAGGAAGGAGGTGAAATCTAAGGGAATGAAAATAATGACAACATTGAGAACAACTTGTAAAATAAGCAAAAGAAGAAATAAAAGTAATACAGCAGTTAATTGGGGCTACTATTTTCCAAAAGGAGATATTTGAAAGAGGCATGATGGAGGATTTTAATTATCCCGTAATCTTTTGAAAATGTCTTTTGTAATCATTGACCACAAATAATGTTACTTGTGAAAAAGATAATGGTATAGTAACTGATTGCAAACTGAGTATGAGCTAGCAATATGTTGTGCTGCAGAAAAGATAAATGTACATTTAAACTGCATCAACTTCTTTAAGCTGCTGTATAATTTCCAAAGCAAGGAATAATCAATCCTGCATTCTGTCTGATGAGTCCTCATTTGGAGTAAAGATGTATACACAGTGGAACGGGTTCAGACCAGTGAGGAGAATTATGTATTAGAGACCACAAAAGTTCTCTAAAGATTCAAAGAGCTGCTATGAAGGACCTGAGGATTGAAGGAACTTACACAAAATCATGATCTTTCATTAGGACGTATATCCATTAGGACATATATTAGGATGAAATGATAGAAGGTGTTGAAACCACAGGAACCTTGGGGGGGGAGTGATCATGCAATATTGGAATTCAACATTATGCAAGCACAAGCACAGAGAGTTCTTTATGCAGCCATGCTGGTTTCTTTTGGGAGCTGTTATTTTTCTTCTTCATTAGTATCGTGCTAGACTGGGCTTTTATAATGTCACTTTTCAAAATTTCCCAAGCTTCTTGAGTTGTTTTGTTGAATTTCAACAAACTTAGAGAGAGCTTGGGAAGGATTCCATGGATGAGAATCCTCAAGGGGGAAACAACTCAAGAAGCTTGGGAAATTTTGAAAAGTGAGATTATAAAAGCCCAGTCTGCCTCAATAGTAGCAACTGTGAGAGGGATCTTGCAGTCCTAGTGGACAATCACTTAAATATGAGTGAGCAATGTGCTGCAGCTGCCAAAAAAGCCAACACAGTGCTAGGCTGTATTAACAGAGGGATAGAATCAAGATCACGTGAAGTGTTAATACCACTTTATAATAACTTGGTAAGGCCACACTTGGAATACTGCATCCAGTTTTGGCCACCAAGATGTAAAAAAGATGTTGAGACTCTAGAAAGAGTACAGAGAAGAGCAACAAAGATGATCAGGGGACTGGAGGCTAATACATATAAGGAATGATTGCTGGAATTGGGTATGTCTAGTTTAATGAAGAGAAGGACGAGGATGACATGATAGCAGTGTTCCAGTATCTCAGGGGCTGCCCCAAAGAAGAGGGAGTCAAGCTATTCTCCAAAGCGCCTTAATATTATTATTATTATTATTATTATTATTATTATTATTATACAAATGGTATACACAAATATGACTTGGGGATAGAACAAACCACACATAGAGTAGATACAAAACTTAAAAGAAGTGATTACAATACAACAATGGGAAGAGCTATAAATATAAATATTTAGAATTAAAATAACAGAGTTGGAAAGGATCTTGTGGGTCATCTAGTCCAACCCCCCCCCAAGCAGGAGACCCTACACCAGAGGTCCCCAACCTTTTGAGCACCATGGACTGGTTCCGTGGACAGAGGTTTTTCTGCGGACCAGAGGGGGCATGGGTTTTATGTAGTGTCTGCATCCTGCGGATGAGGCTTTGCTTCATTGTGTGGACCGGTTGCTGGCATGCTGCAGCCCAGTGCCGGTCCACAGACCAGGAGTTGGGGACCCCTGCCCTACACTATTTCTGAGAGATGGCAGTCCAGTCTCTTCTTGAAAGCTTCCAGTGATGAAGCTCCCACAACATCTGAAGGCAGTCTGTTCCATTGGTTGAACTTTTTATCATTTTCCCCCATTGCACTGGTAATTGGGCTCTGATTTTGTGTTGATCTGGAATGTGGCTGTGGGGTCTATGGTGAGTATATATGGAGTGGGAGGGGGAGCTCCTGGGTTTTCCCCAACAGAACTACCAGTTATCTAGCCTTGTTTTGGATGTCCTGATCCTTTGTGAGATGGGGTTATTTTGCTGTTTATTTTAAGTGTGCTGTGACAAGCCACTTGCTTGCGATGGGCAAGTGGCTCTTGCAAATGAATGAATGAATGAATGAATAGCTCATTATTTGACAGATAAAGTCACTGAATCAACATGAGGTTGGACTCTAGCTTGAAGCACGTCCTGTGGAGGTAACTGAGGCTCAGTTTAGCACCATTATTTGGCAGCAGTTTAATCCTGTTGGGCCTGATGAGGTAAACAGGATGATTGTGACTGTTCACTTAGCCATCTCTGTTTATATTCATGTCTTCTTGATTGGTTAAGGCCTCCCAGAAGTTGATGTGTGATTGCATCATGGCAGAGGTAAATTCCTCTTTGAGAAGAGGGACTTGCTCATCCCCTCCCAAAGAGGTCATCACTGACTGTTTTGGACAATTTTTATCCAGTCTCTAATTTTCCATTCTTAGGACCTGTGGCAGAAGCAGGATGGGGTGCTGCATCTGTCCTTGTCTTGTTGATCTCTCAGCGGAATTTGATACCATGGGTCATGGTATCTTTCTGGACTGGCTTCAGGAGTTGGGGATGAGCAGCACTGGGTTGTGCTGGTTCTCTTCCTTCCTCTGGGGTCAGTTCCAGTTGGTGTTGATAATGGGAGGCAGGGTGGGATCCAGCCCTTGTCCACTGCTTTGTACAGGCTTGGTACTCTTGCCTCTTCTGTCTGATATCAACATGAGGCTGCTGGCTGAGGTCATCTAATACATCAGAGTATACCGATGATACTCACACAGATGATAGGAGGGACTTTCCCAAACTACATGTTGCTTGTTCCTGGACTGGGTGACTTTGATCATGGTCACTCAAGTCTGGGCCACCACCTGACTGGATTATTGCAATGTATTCTACATAAGGCATCTTGAAGAGGGCATCTACACAGGGAATCTTGAAACAAAGGGATAGAATCAAGATCATGTGAAGTATTAGTATTGCTTTATGAAACTTTAGTAAGACCATATCTGGAATACTGCATCCAGTTTTGGTCACCACATTATAAAAAAGATGTTGAAACTTTGGAAAGAGTGCAGAAAAGAGCTACAAAGTTGATTAGAGGGTAGGGAGGCTGGAACATATGAAGAAGAGTTGCAGGAACTGGGTATGTCTAGTCTAAAGAAAAAAGGACTAAAGGTGACATGATGTCAGTATTCCAGTATTTCAGGGGTTGCCACAAAGAAGAGGGGATCAACTTGCGTTATATGAAACATAACACGTTTTGTAATGCAAATAAGCCTGGTAGGTGGTTGGCTTATCAATTACGGAAGAAACAGAAGGCAAAGATTATAGAGAAAATAGATTATAAAGGTAAAGAGGTATATCAACAAAATTTGATTAAGAAGAGTTTTTTAGATTTTTATACAAAGTTATATGCTAGTGAAAATATACAAGTTTTAGATATAGATAAGTATTTACAGGCAGCACATTTCCCCAGACTTTCAAATGAACAACGGAATGAGATGAATTGTTTAATTACTTCTGAGGAAATCATTTTAGCAATTAAACAGTTAAAGGTGGGTAAGGCACCGGGTACAGATGGATTAACAGTAATTTACTATAAGATATTATTTGAAGAAATGGTAGAGCCACTAAAGGAACTTTTTAATAGTATTTTGTTGGGAGCAGAGGTACCTCCATCTTAGAGAAGGGCTTTCATATCCTTGATTCCAAAAGAAGATCAAGACCTTACCCAGCCTAAGAATTATAGACCTATATCTCTTTTGAACACAGATTATAAGATTTTTTCGAAAATATTGGCAAATAGATTAATGCAAGTTATGAAGCAATTGATTCATAGTGATCAATCTGGATTTATAACTGGAAGATATATGAAATATAATATAAGACAAATTGTTAACTTAATTGAATATTTGGATAAGAATAATCAAATTCCTGCGGCTTTGATATTTCTGGATGCTGAAAAAGCTTTTGATCAGTTAGATTGGCAATTCTTATTGAGAGTCGTAGAGAAAATGAATTTTGGGGATAAATTTTTATATGCCCTTAAGGATATATATCAAAAACAATCGGCACAAATTATAATTAATGGGGGATTAACAGAGGCATTTAAAATTGAAAAGGGTACAAGACAGGGATGTCCATTATTGCCATTGTTATTTGTTTTAACAATGGAGATTTTATTAATTAAAATCCGTGAATCAACTATAATAAAGGGAATAAAAATAAAGAAGAATGATTATAGGTTGAGAGCTTTTGCTGATGATTTGGTTTTGACATTATCTCAACCGACTCAATCGGTTGTGCATTTGGTGGAAATTATAACCCAGTATGGGAAAGTTTCTGGTTTTAAGATAAATAATAATAAGACTAAAATATTACCGAAAAATATGATTATGAAGAAAAAGGAAATTTTAGCTAAATTTACAGGTTTTGAAATAGTGAAAAAGGTTAAATATCTGGGAGTATATATTGCAGTTTCTAATGGAAAATTGTATAAAAATAATTATGAGACACTATGGATAAAAGTGCAAAAGGATCTAAGTGATTGGAAAAAATTACAATTATCTTTGTTGGGGAGAATTTTAGCTGTTAAAATGAATGTTCTACCAAAGTTTCTTTTTTTGTTTTAAATGATACCCATTTTGAAAAAAGATACTAATCTGGATGAATGGCAGAAGGGTATCAATAAATTTATCTGGGCTGGGGAAAAAACCAAGAGTAAAGTTTAAGATTTTACAAGATGCTCTGGAAAGAGGAGGGCTTAAGGCACCTAATTTGAAATTATGTTATGATGCGGCGGTCCTAACAATGATTAGTGACTAGGTTAACTTAACAAATAAAAATATACTCTCTCTTGAGGGATGGGATTTATTATATGGATGGCATGCATATTTAATTTATAATAAAAAAGTAGATCAGGCTTTTAAATCCCATATTTTAAGGAATGCCTTATTGCGTGTCTGGAAGAAGTATTATTATAGGTTAAATTATAAAATACCAATCTGGGGGATTCCTGGACACGCGATAGAGGGGGTATCTATGGGTGTGAATTTGGATAGGATTTCTGATAAGGAACTTCTTAAATTGGTAGGGAATGATTGGCAATTAAAACCGTTAGTTGAGTTAAAGCAAGAAAATATTGTACAATCTTGGTTTCAGTATAATCAATTGTTGGTTAGGTGGAAGTTAGATCAAAAGGTTGGGATTACTTTAATAGATGAGAATTTGGTAAAACAGATTAAAGATCAAAACCGAGCGCAGATAAAGAGAATTTATAATGTTTTAATAGAATTGGATTCAGAAATGGACTTAGTTAAAGACTGCATGGTAAAATGGGCTCAAAATATCCAGGAACCGATTCCGTTGGATACATGGGATATTGTATACTGTATAAAACTTTTCAATAATAATAATAATAAAAAAAGAAAATACTGGACTGTGCTGAAATGGATAGACTTACATTGAGAATGAAAAAAAAAGAAGGGTGTAGGGTTTTCTGTCTGAGCAGGGGGTTGGACTCGATGACCTCCAAGATCCCTTCCAACTTTATTATTATTATTATCCCTTCCAACTTTATTATTATTATTATGCAAAGACGGGCACCACATTTCTCTCAATAAGTTGCTTCAGTCATTCTCAGCAGAGAAATGCCTACTAATAATCCCTCTTCCCTTTCTAGAATTTAAGCCTGAGGCTTGCAGCAATTGTTCTTCATCCAAGTGTTTGGAAGAGAGATCCCTAGAATCAACACCAATAATCTAAGAGTCATCAGCCACAGCCCCAGGGAAGCAGGATATGACCTTTGGGATATAATAGGATTAACCCACCACCATCAGAATACTGGAAAGGCACACTCAGACTCAGATCAAAGTTCATGCTACAGGAACAACTCCAAACAAAAGGCTCAAGAAGGTATAAAAACCCACTCCTTACATGTGCTCACTCTCTTTTCTTCCAGAGCCATCTTCCTGTCTGGCTCTCCTCTTCAATAAACTGCAACCTTCTTTCTAAAGCAGTCGCCATGTTGTTTATTCCCATCTTGGACTGAACCCTGATGAAGCCTTTTCCTTCAACAATAACATGAGAGAACTTCCAGAACTTTGTGTCTCATTCTGCCATCTCATTCTGCCCTCCATTCTGGCTTTCTTGTCTCTTCTAGGAAGCTTCTTGGTGTGCAAATCCTTCATGAATCTATTTCATCTTTCTTAACAAATGGGAAGAGGCAATTCAACAGTTCTGCTTCCAGTCTCTTCGCCTTTTCTTCCAGGAGGGCAATCAGCCTGCACTTTGAAACTGGGATCTTGTAGCAAACCAAGCTGTCATCTGGATATATACTCCTGATCTCTGACTTCACTGTTACAATGTGTGGAACAATTCAGAGGATATAGGCCATAGAACCCAAATTATTTATATAGTGGGTCATTCATTCATTCGTTCATTCATTCATGGCAGTTTATAACCTCACAGTTTAATCATGAATCCTGTCGTGAAAAATGGGACAACCCTGTTTTTGATGAAATTGTCTTTCCTTTTTCTAGTGCAGAATGCAAGCCAATTCCCCAGCCCATCCCTGGCTCAATGTCACTGGCAAAGGAGTATCTGACAGCTAGGAAAAAATGAAGTGAACTTTATTTGATGACCTTTCTCTTCATGCAGAGACAACATTAAGATAAAATATAACAAAGACAATTAAAATAAACTCATTGGGAACACTAGGATTTGTTTATTTTTGTTTTGTTTTTGTTTCAAATGATATTGTAGCACTGAAGACACAGTGAGTAAAAAGTATTTATGCTAATGCTAGGTAAAATTTCTCAGAACTTGAAATCATGGGGCATACCAATTTACATAAGTCATCCTAAGTGCTTGACAATTCTTGAAAATGATGATTCACTGATTTCTCTGCTGCTCCAAAAATCATTAGCCACAAAAAATTTTTTAAACCAAGATTTCTTTAATAACTAAGTTGAAGATGTTTAATCGCTTTGAGAAAATTTCCACTTTTCATACTTTTTTCATTTGAAATGATCAAGATCACTGTAGTTTCCAAAGTTAGGCTTTGATGTTCATACAAACTTCCAGCTTTCTCACACTTAAAATATTTCAAAATACATACTGGGGGCATGCAATTTAGATAAAACATTTTAAGCTTTAAATGGAAACTTCACAATAACGTAATAGTGGAGTTGACAGGTACTATCACAATAAATGTTGAGATTTTATTTGAAGTTTCTGTTGGAGGAAGTTATCATTATTTATTTCTGACTTTCATAATAACAGAATAACAGAGCGGGAAGGGTCCTTGGAACTTTTCTGTCCAGTCTTTTCTAAAAAACCCCAGTGATGAATCCACCACAACTTCTGAAGGTAAGTCATTTCACTGGTTAATTGTTCTCACTGTTAAGAAATTTCTCCTTAGTTCTAGGTTGCTTCTCTCCTTGATTAGTTTCCATCCGTTGCTTCTTGTCTTGCCTTCTGGTGCTTTGGAAAATAAATTGACCCTTCTTCTTTGTGACAGCCCTTTAGATATTAGAACATTGCTATCATGTCACCTCTAGTTCTTCTTTTCATTAAACTAGACATATCCAATTCCTGCAACCACTCTTCATATGTTTTAGCCCCCTTGTCACATTTGTTGTTCTTTTCTGCACTCTTTCTTAAGTTTCAACTTCTTTTTTATAATATGGTGACCAAAACTAGATGTAGTGTTCTAAGTGTGGTCTTAGTAAGGATTTATAAAGCAATAACTAATACTTCACATGATCTTGATTCTCTCCCTCTGTTAATGCAACCTAGGATTGCATTTGCTTTTTTTTGGTGGCTGCTCATATTTAAGTGATTGTACACTAGGACTCTAGCCTCTCACAGTTATTGTTATTGAGTCAGGTTTCAACTAATAAACTAGTAGACCGGTGAAATGGATGTAGTATACTTAGATTTCAGTAAGGCATTTGATAAAGTAGACCATAACCTACTCCTTGGTAAGCTAGAAAGAGATGGAATAGACAACATCACCACCAAATGGACCTGTAGCTGGCTGGCAAATTGTACATAACGAGTAGTCCTCAATGGTACTACATCCACATGGAGAGAAGTAAGCAATGGGGTACCACAAGTCTTGCGTCTTAGTACCAGTGCTCTTTAATATCTTCATAAATGACTTAGATGAGCCGAGGTGGTGCAGCAGTTAGAGTGCAGTACTGCAGGCCACTTTAGCTGACTGTGTTCAGCAGGTCACCGGTTCAAATCTCACCGGCTCAAGGTTGACTCAGCCTTCCATCCTTCCGGGGTAGGTAAAATGAGGACCCAGATTGTTGGGAGCAATGTAAATATATACATATACACACATATATATAAAACGCCTAGCTTTCGTCAGCGACTGCTGACATCATCAGGGCTCAAAATGCCGGTCAGTGGGAGAGTCCTCTTTTATAGATTGGCCTGAGTCTGCACTCGTTGTCCACATTCTCCCCCTTTCACCATCCGCAGCCCGGGAGTACTCAAACGGAATGTGGACAACGATCGGGACTTCCCCCCACCCCCAGAATGGTTAGACATCTCCGAGCACTTGAAGAAGTGCCAGGAGACACAGGAGCACCAACATGTGGACTGGGAGACTACACGCACCCCCAGGATACCCGGAGGGGAGAGTGTCGCCCGATAAGAGATCCGCATCTGAAACACCCTTGGCGAGAGTGTTGAATTACCTGCCACATTTGGGAGAGGAAAGGGCAACTTCTCCAGCCCTACCACCTGTAAAAACTCGATCGCTCCGCTCAGCAACACCAACTCAAATATGCCAACGGGGTGTGTGGAGTGAACCCGATGAAGACACGCATGGGAGGAACTCCGGGAGTGGAGGGGAGAGAGCAATGAAGACTGCTACTCCTGACTGCCATATAGAGAACACCCAGGGCGAGTTGATTAAAACAGGATGGAACACACCAAGACCGGAGATAAAGAAAGGAGACGTCTGGGGGCAACAACTACCAGATTATACTCCAAAAGGGGAGGAACAACCTCATTAGCATGTTTGGAGGATAAGACCCGCCCACCCCACCTTGCAATGCCGATCTGCCCGTATCAACAGACAGCACGGAAGAGCTCTCAAAGCGATACCGTGCAAGCAAGGAACAAGGAGGAAACAAGGGGCGTGGCAGTAATCAACTCGAACAACATCTGCGGAGACCATGACTGGGGAAAACACAAAGAAAACAAGAGACAGTGCGATGCGACGGGGCAATCAGAACGGAGTGGGGAAAGGGGAGGAGAGAGGAGTGCAGCTAAACGAAGTAGAGGTAGCAATAAAGCAAAAAAGGAGAGGGGGGACGTCCCATCAAACCCCGAATTTGGCAAAGAGAAAACACCCAATGATAGCTACACAAGTAAAAAAAGCAAGAAAGCAATCATTGCCAATAAGAAACCGGCAATTGAGAAACAGCCTATTGCATCAGGCCCAATGACAAGATCTAGGAGCCGAGTGCAGACTCAGGCCAATCTATAAAAGAGGACTCTCCCACTGACCGGCATTTTGAGCCCTGATGATGTCAGCAGTCGCTGACGAAAGCTAGGCGTTTTATTGGCGTTTTATTAGTTATTAATTTTATGGTGATCTTATTGACATTGTATTAAATTTTACTAAATTTTACTAAAATTTTTTAAATACTCCCTGGTGCTCACGTTTATTTGCTTGGTTTTAAATATGGACATATATATATATATATATGTAGGTCTTTGGTTGTTCGGGTTTTCTCCCACGTAAAATTGGAAGTGTCTTGGCGACGTTTCGACGAAGTCCCATTCGTCATCTTCAGGCTGGTGTTTTCAGCTTCGTGCTTCAAGCAGCAATGTATGCTCTTAGCTGTTTCTTCCTTTTAACTGCCAGTGGGGGTATGAACTGATTGGGTGGGAGCTTGGTTGTGTTCTGATTGGGTGGAGGTGTGTTCTGATTGGTTAGGGGCGTGGCTGTGCTCTGATTGGCTGGGGGGTTGGCTGTGCTCTGATTGGCTAGGGGGTTGGCTGTGCTCTGATTGGCTGGGGGAGTGTTCTGTTTGGTTGTGCTCAGGTTAGTCTGAGTTGCAGGGGGGTTTAAGATTTTGGGCTGCCTTGCTATTTTTTGGCTTCGTGTTCGTGGTCATGCCTCATCTTCATGGAGGGTGTCAGTTTGCTTCCTGTATGGATTGGAGGGGTTTAAAGTGGCTAATGATGCAGCTGTGGTCTGGCTACTGGTTTGTGGTCGTGCCTCATCATCGGTGTGGCTTTGGGTTTGCTTTTTGCATGGATGTGTGGTGGTGACATCCTGTGTGGTTTTTGTGAGTGTGGGTCTGGTATCATTTTTTGTGTTAGGGAGTCCGTTGCCAAAAGTGAACATTTTAATAATAGAATAATCAGAGAAGCCATCGAGATAGAAAAACGCCCACACAGCATGAACAAGAGAGATGATACCTCCCACCTACCAGCCATTTGGAAACCTGCCCTTATTGACAAACGACTCCCTAACACAAAAAATGCAGGACAATCTGGTGTGAATGGGAAATAGACTATATGTGCCTGTTAGTCAGTGGACCTTAGTCTTGCAGTGGTGTCATGACACTAAAACTGTGGGGCACTTTGGATTCATGAAGACCCTCCACACATGAAAAAGGATATTGCAAAAAGATACCCAGTTTAAAACCTTGGGGTTGCTTCATGGCCAGCCCTACAGCCCCTTGGAAGGAAATATCAATGGACTTTTTATATATAAATTTTATTGTTAGAAATATCAATGGACTTTATAGTAGAATTACCTGAGAGCATGGGGTTTTTCTTGAAGCAGCCCACTTTGTGGCATGCCCCAAGATCCCATCTCCACAAACGCTAGCCAAACTATTTGTGCAACATGTGTACTATCTCCACGGGGCTCCTAAGTGTATAATTTCAGACTGGGAGGTGCAATTCATGTCTAGATTCTGGCAGGAATTCCTGAAGTTGTTGGGGTTCTCTCAGGGGTTCAGCTCCTCACATCACCCTCAAAATAATTGGGCTGGTAAACGTGCAAATGGCACGTTGAAGCAGTACCTCTGCTGCTACATGTATTACCAACAACAGGGGTCCCCAACCGTGGCCACTTTATGACTTGTGGACTTCAACTCCCAGAATTCCTCAGCCAGCCATGCTGGCTGAGGAATTCTGGGAGTTGAAGTCCACAAGTCATAAAGTGGCCACGGTTGGGGACCTCTGACCAACAAGACAACTGCTGGATGAGGCGAGAGAAACTTTCCCCCCTTTTTAGAGCCAACCATTTTGCTGCTTATCCAACTAGCTTTTTCAGTTTGACTCAACTTCCAGACAATTCTGCCTGGATGACTGAGCATCTTCATCAACATATTTCTCTCATGTAATTTCTTTCCATCTCACACCTACAATAGAGGCAGGCTCCTTTTGTTGACTGTAGTTACAGTGACTGCTGGGGGCTGTAGTGGTTAGGACATTTATTATAATTAAATGCAGACGTGATACATACTGTATGTGTGTTCAAGATTTGTAGGAGTTTCCTGTAAGGATGAGGGATTTTTTTTTTCCCTTTGAGACATGTTAAACTTATTAGAAGAGTTCTATTTTAGTTTCCATGTATTTCATATCAGAAAATGGCAAGAAAACCCACCACCAATTTTCAGCAATCACATCATCAAAATTAAGTGATACAATCCAGAGATAGTTCCCAACACAGTATGTATATATGTGTGACAGGGGACAAAATAAGGGACTATGTATTCTTGTCCTAGGGCAGTGTTCTCAACCTTTTTAATGCCGTGACCCCCAACTGGTCGTAAGTCGAGGACTACTCAACTGGTCGTAAGTCGAGGACTACTCAACTGGTGCAGCACCGTTTGTAGAGTGGGACTTTTGGTGGGCTCAGCAGGGCAGAGACAGCCTGGACAATTCCTATTGGCTTTTGAAAGCCAATAGAATTAGACTGTATTCAAGAGAGTCTATTCTATTGGCTTTCAAAAGCCAATAGAATAAAAGGGAGTAGCACAGCTAAGGAAAAGGGGAAAAAAATGGCGGACTGCGTTGTTTGGTGATCCCCGTGAAATGGTCGTTCGGCTCCAAATGGGGTCCCGACCCACAGGTTGAGAACCACTGTCCTAGGGAGTACTTTACTAAACCCTTTTATGCCTTATATCTCCACCTTGAATCGTGGATTTGTCACTTCCTTGCCTACATAATTTTCTTCTGTTCTGTCATTGGAGACCTTCCTGAATGTTCCCACGCTCGCTGGGGATGAAGTCCAAACAAATAAGTATAGGTTTGCTAGCAAACGTGAGCTACCACAAGGAATGCATCATGTGGCAGGATCACTTCTCAGGAAGAATGGTGCTTTCCTGGGGGTGGAAAATGGAATTGTCATCATAGAATGAATGAATTGTGCAGTTTCTCTTTTGTAACCTGGAGAATAATTAAGATAGATGGGTAGATGAATTAGCTGTCCTGCAAGGTCAAAAGTGGATTGCCTTATTACTCTATTATTTCATCGTTGTGCAGCCATCACCACTAACACCTTTTTTATGATATTTTGTACATCCATACCAAAAAAAAGCGGGGGGAGCAGAGAGAGAGAGAGAGAGAGAGAGAGAGAGAGAGAGAGAGAGAGAGAGAGAGAGAGAGAGAGAGAGAGAGAGAGAGAGATACAAATTGATCGTTTGCTGGTGAAATCAGTCTTCGTCATTGCCGACAGTGCTTGGATTAATGGGATTGAAGGCTGCTGGAGGTTCAGGCAGAAAGACATGTGAAAAAACAAGAGAAAAACAAGAGAAATTGGCTTATACCCTTGGGAATGGGATTGATGTGACTCTCACTGAGCAGTTGCAGTTGCTTCTTCCAGCACCATTCTAAAGATGAAATTTGCTTGACACAAACTAGTGCCAAGAGCCTTAAAGATAGTCAGTTCTCAGAAAATGGAGATCACCCTTTTCCTTTCCTTTCCTTAAGTGGAATATGTTGTGTCCTGAGCCTGCAAAAGCAGGCTTGGGACGTTGCATTGGTCCCGGGCATTTGAAAAACTGCCCGGCGACCAGACAGAGTGGTGCCAGCCTTGTGCGCATGCGCAAGGCGCGAAAATGCTCTGTTCCTATTGGTGGACATTGTCCGGGTTTCTGGCCATATAAAAAGGCCTGCTTGCCTTTTTGCTTTTGCTTGGTTGTTGTAGAAGGAGAATAAAGTGTTTGTTCAGCATCGCCATGTGTCTTCATCATTCGCACGCGAACGGAGTACACAACAGAATATTTGGCAGCCTTAGCCTTAGATAAGAAACCTGACTGCTTGGTCATATTCTGTAACCAACTGCATCATAAAACAGAAGAGTCTTTTTGAATTAGGCCATATAATCCACTTCTTTCTGTTGACCAGTCAGCTGTCTTCTAAACAACAACAACACCTAGAAACAACATAGTGGCATCAGGCATCTGAGAAGGAGCAAAAAATAAAGAGCACAAAGACTTCCTAGTCTTCCTTTCCTTAATATAATATCCTATAAAGGTCACATTCTTCCCTTCGTTTGTACTTGCCACTTTGTGAAACTGTACATTCTGCAATTCTCCTAGTACCATGTTTTCTTGGCCTTTGTATACTACCACATTACTGGTGTGTGTGTGGGGGGGGGGGGATAAGCAAAATGTCCACCTTTCTTTTTGATGTTATAGTTTGCCAAGAAAAGAAACAGCAGCAGAGATATTACTTTGAGAGCTGTCCGGTAGCTTTTACAAAAGTGACAATTAACAGAGCTGAATAGAGGGAGTCTGGAATTTTTCTCTAAGAAAGGATTCAGTGGTCATCTGGCTGCAACCTTCTATCAGCCCCTCCCCCATTGATTTCCAAGGTTGATTCAGCGGATCTGGCTGGTGTCTCTTTAGCATAAATTTAGATCTAGAAAATTTTTGAGGACTTCAAAAGCCACTTTGTATTTGAGTTGGGGCCAAAATTTATAGAGGAGCTTAACTCAAGAGAATGTTATTACCGTATTAGGCGACCCGGCGTATAAGACGACCCCCGTCTTTATAGCTGGGCCGCATTCCTAGAACGGCGTCTTATACGCCGGAAACTACCAGTATTTCCGGCGTATAAGACGACTCGGCGTATAAGACGACCCCCGTCTTTGGCGCCTGTTATGTCCCGAGCCTTGCAAACGGCTCGGGCGTTTGCAGGCAGTCCCGGGCAGGTGCAAAGCTGCCCGGGACCAGACAGGCTGTCGCCAGCGCCGTGCGCATGCGCGGGTGCTGGCGCGGGAAAAGTAACCCATTTACCCGGGAGTTGCCTATATAAGAGGCTGCGAGGCGTTTGGGCGAGGCTGAAGCCATCTTCCTGTAAGCTGAACGCTGAATAAAAGAAACTGAGAACTCCAGCTGCTTCTCGTGTCTGTTTTCCCGCCAAGGACGCAACACTGGCGACGAGGATGGGATGCCTTTCACTACCTGGAAAGGAAAAAGTGTAAGCTTACCCAAGGAGTCCTGAGCGGCGGAAGAGGAACGGCGTCGACTCGGCAGGTGCCCGCCAATCCGGTGCGCATTCGGGGGTAGGCTGGCTGATAGACCCGTCTCCTGAAGATCCGAAGATGGCGAAAATCAGAAGGCTTTCGGAATTCGACGTCTCACATCCAGAGCGGTGGGAGTCCTACGTATCCAGAATGGAGAACTACTTCAAGGCAAACCAAGTGACGGAAGATAGCTTGAAGACTGCCACCCTGCTTTGCGTTTGCGGCCAAGACGCCTTCGAAATCACAGAAAACCTTGCAGCACCTGTCCCAGTAGAGTCTGTAAGCTACGCAGACCTGAAGAAGCTGCTGAAGGAGCACTTCCACCCCAAGGTGTCCATTATCTCATGGCGCCACACCTTCGAACAGAGGGATCAACGGTCCGGTGAGTCAGCCAAGGAATACATCGCCACGTTACGGAAGGCCGCCAAGCCCTGCGAGTTCAAGGACCTCGAGGAACGACTGAGGGACCGATTCGTGTGCGGGTTAAGGCATCGAGAGCTACACCAGAGACTTTTCGCTAAGGAAGAATTATCCTTCCAAGACGCCTTAAGGGAAGTCACCGCAGAAGAAGCAGCAGGCGGCGCCGTCAAGAACATGCGGCCGATCAGAAGCAGTGCAGAGGGTGCGTCCGTGCACCAGGAAGACATCCAACGAAACTCCGAGGAGGATCCGGATGAGGAAGTCGACCGTCTACACCCCGCGAAGGAAGGAAACCAGAAGGGAAGCTTTTCGGCTCCGCTCAAGTGCATCGGCTGTGGAGGTCGCCACAGGAGAACCGACTGCAAGTTCCGCTCCGCTACCTGCCGGGCATGCGGCAAACTAGGGCACATTGCAGCTGTGTGTCTGGGCCGACGAAAGGCACAACCCCAAGAAGAACGCATGAAGGGTACCAGACTCCCCAGCCAGAATAGGGTAGGTTTTTGCGCTTCGCGAAGAAGCATCTGTAGGACAGGCACACACAAGCCCATGAAGAAAAAGTTGTCACTCAACGTGAAGCTACAAGGGGTTCCATTATCTATGGAACTAGACACAGGGTCTGCCCCTACTTTGACGATGTCTTGATTGCAGGAGGACTCCACACACATTCTAGCTGAAAAAGGATTAGGGGGCTGTCCTGTTAAGATTCAGGAAATCAGGCCTCAAGCTCAGAAAAGACAAATGCAAGATTGGGGTGCCCTCTACTGAATTTCTGGGATTCAAAATTGATGCTGCTGGGATTCATCCTGCTGAATCCAAACTAACTGCTATTTTAGAAGCACCCAGGCCAAAGTCTAAGGCCGAACTTCAGGCCTTCCTAGGCCTCCTGAATGTCTACAATTCTTTTCTTCCACATAAAGCTAGTGTAGCTGAGCCTCTTCACAGGCTACTAGACAAACAAGCTGTGTGGCTGTGGTCACAAGCACATGAGGCTGGCTTTAAAGAAGTCAAGGCCTTGCTCACTTCTAACAGTGTTCTTGCACATTTCAACGAGTCTCTCCCTGTGTGCATCGCTTGTGATGCGTCCCCCTACGGGGTTGGAGCTGTCCTGAGTCACCTCAGGTCTGATGGAACTCAGGTTCCGATTGCATACTACTCCAGAACACTGTCTTCTGCCGAGCGCAACTACGCTCAGATAGACAGGGAGGCTCTGGCTGTTGTTGCTGGAATTAAAAAATTCCACGATTTTCTATATGGCAGGCATTTCACGGTCTTCACTGGAACATAAGCATCTGCTGGATGTTTACACACGTAAGGACTCCCAACATCATTCCATTAGAAGGATTACGGTGTCTATTTTTGTCTGCATATGATTTTTTCATGACTCACAAGCCTGGTGAAAGAAAAAAAAATGGGCCATGCTGATGGCCTCAGTAGAGTGCCTCTGCCAGTAGTAGAAGCTGACCCCGCGCCAGCTGTCAACATTCTATCAATCCAAGCCTTGCCCAAGCTCCCTCTTAGTGCCAGGGATGTTACCGCTGAAACAGGTACAGATCACACACTTTCACGTGTCCGCTCCTGGGTCCTGTCCGGGTGGCCTGAGCACTGCCCTAGTCCTGAGTTTCAGAGTTTCTGGTCCAAAAGGAACGAACTGGCCCTTTCTCAGGGTTGTCTGCTTTGGGGAAACAGAGTTGTCATTCCCACCTCAATGAGGACTAGGGTCTTAGAATCCCTCCACGAGGGTCATCCTGGCATTGTTCGTATGAAGGCTCTTGCACGAAGCCACTTGTGGTGGCCTGGTTTAGATAAAGGTATTGAGGCTACGGTACACGCATGCCACCTGTGCCAATGATCTCGCCCAGAGATGCCCCAAGCTCCTGTGCATAGATGGGAGGACACACAGTCCCCATGGTCTAGGGTGCACATTGATAAGCTGGGACCTTCAGGGCCAGTTCTTCTTGGTCCTTGTTGACAGCCATTCAAAATGGCTTGAGGTGGTGCCTGTCTCATCCACCCCCACTGCAAAGACTATTCAGGTACTGAGGGGGATTTTTGCTGCACACGGGCTGCCAGATGTCATTGTGTCCGACAACGGCCCTCAATTCACCTCCTCCGAATTCCAAGCTTTCTTACAGGAAAACCTGATTCGTCATGCCACATCTGCGCCTTTTCACCCGTCCACCAACGGTATGGCTGAACGCATGGTGCGCATCGCAAAGGACGCCTTGAAGAGACTCACCTACGGGGACTTGCATCACAGGTTGGCTGACTTTCTCCTTTCTTATCGCACCACACCGTCCACTTCTACAGGGAGAAGTCCAGCTGAACTTCGTTGGGGCGCCAACTTACTACTAGACTTGACCGGTTGCATCCGGACAGACTGCCTTCATCTACCTCACATCCTAGGGCACCTAGACAACTCCTTGTGGGTGCCCCGGTTTGGGCTCGCAACTACGGGCCTGGTCATACATGGGTCCCCGCTTCTGTGTCCAGGATCAAGGTCCTCTCTCCTACGAGGTTGCCCTGGACAACGGTCGTGTCCTGCGTCGGCACATCGACCAACTTCGCTCTAGGCGAGACTTTTCTGCTGAGACTCCTGGGTCTTTTCCAGGGGGGGGAGGGGGACCCTTTGGAGCAAAGGGAAGGGCAAGAGCTACTGCCCATCTCCACTGAGGGAGCCACAAACGGCCCATCCCAAGATTCCGCAATTGCTCCGAAAAGGAAGTCATGGAGCTTACCCACACAACAGGCACTCACGCCTACTCCAGCCAGGGAGTCACCCCGGGGCATACTCACTTTCCACATACATCACACAGCACTCCAGCAACGGAGGATCCCCGGGGGCATCCCAACAAATCATTCCCCGCAAGAGAGCTGGCACACAATTCCCAAGGTTGGCCTGACCTTACCCCAAATCCTACCGGGGGTCAAACATACACAGAGCTAGTCGAGGAACCAAGTCCCCCGACTACAACAACCCTAGCACTATCAGGGAACACCTGAGTTTGGAAATGTAGAACCCCACCGGAGCCCGAACACAGGGAATGGGGTTCAGGGAATGGACAGCCTCCTGACGTCTTGGACTGACCTGGAGGTTCTTACAGAGTAACGCCCAGCAGCGACTAGCACTTCAAGGGGCCTGAGGGTCTACAGCTAGGTAGGTCAACTAGGTCACAAAGTAACAGAAGCCCTGGCCTGACGAGCCCGGTGGGCAAGCAAGCAGGCCAGGCATCGGGGCACAGTCCTTGGAAGACACCAGGGCACAATAGAGAGAACAGGCTCACGCCTCCCTCCAGTCAGGGGACTTATGCCAGTAACTCAGAGCTAAGAAGGTCACAGAGAGCAAAGAAATCTCCTAAGTATCTAGAAGATTACATAACATTGCTGGCAAGGCAAAAGCCAGTAATCAGTGGGAGCCCTGGGAAGCAAAATGTCATATAAAATAAATGTTGTATGTTGGTAGTAGTTTTAGCCCGGGGGAAAGGGGTGTTATGTCCCGAGCCTTTGCAAACGGCTCGGGCGTTTGCAGGCAGTCCCGGGCAGGTGCAAAGCTGCCCGGGACAGACAGGCTGCGCCAGCGCGTGCGCATTGCGCGGGTGCTGGCGCGGAAAAAGGTAACCATTTTTTGTTTTAAAAAAAAACCCGCGGGATTTGCCTATTAAGAGGCTGCGAGGCGTTTTGGGCGAGGCTGAAGCCATCATATCATGTAAGCTGAACGCTGAATAAATGTCGTAACTGAGAACTCCAACCTGCTTCGTGTCTGTTTTTCCCCCGCCCGGACTCAACAAATACTCTCAAAATATTTAAAAACGCGCGTGGAAAGTGCACAGGAGGCCCGCTTAGGCTCCCATCGCCTTTTTCCTGGGAGAGGGGAAGTCATTTATTGAGAAGAATTGAGTCCTACGGTTAAAGAAGGCATAGCAGCCAGAAAAGGAAATAAACCCTTTTAACATGATTTTAAGATGATTATTATTTTTTATTTATCTATTGAAGCTATTGCGTTCTATTAAGGGTCAAAAAACAGTGCCATCCATCCCGTGGTTGAAGCAGGCCCAGCAGCCATTACAAAACTTGTCAATGGCATTTTAAGGCTACTCTTTCTTATTAAAACCTTATTAATATTAATAGGGCATCATAGTCATCCTTAACTAGGTTGAAGGCTTTTGAAGCAGATTTCTTCTTCCGCGCCTGTGCGTTGCAGCAAACGGGCCTCCCCTGGCCCTGTTAATAAGGTGTTAATACCGTTAATAAAGACCGAGAATATCGTAATTTTAAAATGCCATTAAAAGCGTTTATTTCTTTTGGTGGCGGCAATACCCGTTTTTGACCACAGGAGGGCAGAGCGTTCCGTCCCGTAGCATTAACGTTGAGGCCTTTTGCCCAGCATCGGGACACCGAGACGCTAAGCCGCAAAGCGCAGAGCGTCTCTCCACTCTATGCTCCTGCCACAGGGACGGGCCGCTTCCCTCGGCCTTCGGCGCATGTCCGCCGGCTGGTTCTTCACCAGCAGTCCAGCGAATCTCACCAGATAGCCTTTTTCGTCCGGAGGGGCAAATTGGGGGCTTTCTGGTGGGGGTCCCTTCGTTCCTCAATGACAGGCAAGTCGAGATGTCGGTTTTCCCCGGGTCCTGTGAGAAAAGCACCTTTCCAAGATGGCCGACTTCCGGCCCTTCGCTCTTAATCGTTCCCCCCATTTCCTTTCACAGAAGACCTTCTCTGCATGTCGGACTTTCCGTCCGATCAAATCCGCCGTCCACCGGGGCCTTTAAAAAACGACCTTTCCCGTCGTGGTGGTAGTGGAAGGAGGTACGGAGATGGGCGAGCGGGCCGGGTTGTATCACACTCTGCCTTTGCAAGGGGCTGTAACTTCCAGCAGGCTCAGGCAATGTGAGGAGGGGGGGGGAAATGCAGGGTTGGCGGTTCAGGAAGGGTGCACTTGTCCCGAGGCACCGACGGTTCTTCCGGCCTGCTTTTGGTGGGGCGGAGGGTTAGGGGGAGAATGCAGAACACATCTGCCCGTTTGCAGAACGGATGTGGCAGAAATAGCATCCCTTGGCGCAACCTGGAGTAAAGAAAACCGGTTTCAGGCCAGTGTGTCAGGGTAGGCCAAGTCTTCAGAAACGTGGGCTTTGACAAGCAGCACAGGGAACTCGTCTCTCTGGCTTTTCCTTTGAGAGTGGCTCTGGGTTTATGGTTTGGACCTCCTCCCAGTTATTGTGTTTGCGAAGCTGTGCTTCGTCGCTTGTCGCGATGCTGTTTGTCAGTTGTATCTTTTCTGCTTTCTTTCCAAGGTCCCAAAGCACAGGAGAAATTTAAGCGGCTCACGTTACACCGAATAAAATGGGATGAGCAGAAAGGAGATGGTAAGAAAGTTTTAAAGTAATCAAATGACCTATAAAGGGGCGAGCCCAACGTGGATGGCTTCGTGAACTGGTCCTTTACTGTCGCCAAAGGTTCGCTTCTTTTCATGAGCTACGGAGCTTGCAGAGGTCTGTATCCTGCCTTTTCTAAAGGAAGGGCAGAATTCTCACCTTCTGTATGAATAAAGGAGGTTTCCGATCTGACCGATCTCGAGTGTACTTTTGAACAGACACATCCGTCTTCAGTTGTTTCCCCATTATTACACCCTAAGCAGTTTATTTTTCTTGCAGATGAGGAGGAATCTGTGAAAAAAACCCCAACAAATGTTCCCTGGTTTGGGAGGCGAGTAGTATTTATGGTATGGTCTAAATGAGGCGTTTGGTGATTCCCAGCGTCACTAAGAAAGTCCTGGTTTTTATTATGCCCCCTTAGCGACAGGACAGAGAAACACCTTCAGGAACTGAACTGTGGGTGCTCTGTACAATTGTCCCTTCAGAGCACACCTCCTCTTTAATTCAAAAAGTGGGAAGCAGGTCAGGAGCGGAGCTTGGCTTGAGGGTGATAGTCAAGCAGCGTGCTGCTGTAAAACAGGCACGGGGAGCATTTTAGAAACACGGCACTGAGCGTTATTGGGATCTAGGCTCTGAGCGAGGCAGTCCTAGAAACCGCAGACTGACGGCCTTTTCTGAAGCCCCTTCTCACATTTCTGGGCGTTTGACATAAAGGGCAAGAAGTGAGCAGAAACATTAAGACTCTAAGCCCCGCCCCCACGCCCCCCTCATTCACACAAATTCCTCCCCGTACAATGCACACAATTAAAGGAAATATTTTTCAGATCCAAAGAACGGCTTTTGGTTTTAATGTTTGGCTTTGGACTAACAGGACACGCGTGTGAGAGAGATATTCAGCTTCCCCGCTGCCACAAGTACACCTTCAGTCAGTCTTGGGGTTTTATCATCCTGCCCTGCAGGAGTGCCAAGGAGCAGGATATTAAATGTCTGGCTCTAAAAAACGCTATTTACTCTTAGGAAAAGCTCGGTCTTCAGATACCTGCTGGCTCCCACACACCCATTTAATCTTTTTGTTGCTGCAGAGAGACATTCGGTTTAAGCTTAGCTGGAGCTTCCACGTCTCTTACTTCCGTGGTCGCCGCTTTGCTTGGGTTGGTCGTTAGCCGAGGATTATTTAAAAACAGCGAGGAAAGTGCACAGGAGGCCCGCTTAGGTCCATCGCCTGTTTCCTGGGAGAGGGGAAGTCATTTATTGAGAAGAAGTGAGTCCTACGGTTAAAGAAGGCATAGCAGCCAGAAAAGGAAATAAACCCTTTTAACATGATTTTAAGATGGTTATTATTTTTTTATTTATCTATTGAAGCTATTGCGTGCTATTAAGGGTCAAAAAACAGTGCCATCCATCCCGTGGTTGAAGAAGGCCCAGCAGCCATTACAAAACTTGTCAATGGCATTTTAAGGCTACTCTTTCTTATTAAAACCTTATTAATATTAATAGGGCATAATAGTCCTCCTTAACTAGGTTGAAGGCTTTTGAAGCAGATTTCTTCTTCCGCGCCTGTGCGTTGCAGCAAACGGGCCTCCCCTGGCCCTGTTAATAAGGTGTTAATGCCGTTAATAAAGACAGACAATATCGTAATTTTAAAATGCCATTAAAAGCGGTTATTTCTTTTGGTGGCGGCAATACCCGTTTTTGACCACAGAGGGCAGAGCTTCCGTCCCCGTAGCATAACGTTGAGGCCTTTTTGCCCAGCATGGACACGAGAAAGCTAAGCCCGCCCCCCCCCCCCCCCAAAGGCAGAGCGTCTCCACTCTATGCTCCTGCCAAAAGGGACGGGCCGCTTCCATCGGCCTTCGGCGCTTCCGCCGGGGCTTGGTTTTCACCAAGCAATCCAGCAATCTCCCAGAGGACTCTCGGCAATTGGGGCTTTCAGTCCTCGTTCTTCGGAGGTCCCGGGTCATGTGAGAAAAGCACCTTTCCACGATGGCACGACTTCCGCCTTCGCTCTTAATCGTTACCCCAATTTTCCTCACAGAAGACCTTCTCTGCTCTGTCGATTTCCGTCCGATCAAATCCGCCGTCCACGGGGCCTTTAAAAAACGACCTTTACCGTCGTGGTGGTGGTGGAAGGAGGTAAGGAGAGGGGCGAGCGGGCCGGGTTGTATGACACTCTGCCTTTGCAAGGGGATGTAACTTCCAGCAGGCTCAGGCAATGTGAGGAGGGGGGGGGAAAATGCAGGGTTGGCGGTTCAGGAAGGGTGCACTTGTCCCGAGGCACCGACGGTTCTTCCGGCCTGCTTTTTGTGGGGCGGAGGGTTGGGGGGAGAATGCAGAACACATCTGCCCATTTGCAGAACGGATGTGGCAGAAATAGCATCCCTTGGCGCAACCTGGAGTAAAGAAAACCGGTTTCAGGCCATTGTGTCAGGGTAGGCCAAGTCTTCAGAAACGTGGGCTTTGACAAGCAGCACAGGGAACTCGTCTCTCTGGCTTTTCCTTTGAGAGTGGCTCTGGGTTTATGGTTGGGACCTCCTCCCAGTTATTGTGTTTGCGAAGTTGTGCTTCGTCGCTTGTCGCGATGCTGTTTGTCAGTTGTATCTTTTCTGCTTTCTTTCCAAGGTCCCAAAGCACAGGAGAAATTTAAGCGGCTCACGTTACACCGAATAAAATGGGATGAGCAGAAAGGAGATGGTAAGAAAGTTTTAAAGTAATCCAATGACCTAGAAAGAGGCGAGCCCACCGTGGATGGCTTCGTGAACTGGTCCTTTACTGTCGCCAAAGGTTCGCTTCTTTTCATGAGCTACTGAGCTTGCAGAGGTCTGTATCCTGCCTTTTCTAAAGGAAGGGCAGAATTCTCCCCTTCTGTATGAATAAAGGATGTTTCCGATCTGACCGATCTCGAGTGTACTTTTGAACAGACACATCCATCTTCAGTTGTTTCCCCATTCTTACACCCTTAGCAGTTTATTTTTCTTGCAGATGAGGAGGAATCTGTGAAAAAAACACCAACAAATGTTCCCTGGTTTGGAGGCGGTAAGTATTTATGTATGGTCTAACTGAGGCGTTTGTGATGTCCCAGCGTCACTTAAGAAAGTCCTGGTTTTTATTATGGCCCCCTTAGCGACAGGACAGAGAAACACCTTCAGGAACTGACTGTGGGTGCTCTGTACAATTGTTCCCTTCAGAGAGACCCCTCCTCTTTTAAATTCAAAAAGTGTGAGAGGTCCAGGAGCGGAGCTTTTGGCGAGGTGAAGTTCAAGCAAGCGTGCTGGCTGAAACATGGCAACGGGAGCATTTTAAGAAACACGACGCAGTGAGCGTTCTTGGGGATCTAGGCTCTGAGCGAGTCAGTCCTAGAACCCGCAGACTGACGTCCTTTTCTGAAGCCCCTTCTCACATTTCTGGGCGTTTGACATAAAGGGCAAGAAGTGAGCAGAAACATTAAGACTCTAAGCCCCGCCCCCGCGCCCCCCTCATTCCCACAAATTCCTCCCCGTACAATGCACACAATGAAAGGAAATATTTTTCAGATCCAAAGACCGGCTTTTGGTTTTAATGTTTGGCTTTGGACTAACAGGACACGCGTGTGAGAGAGATCTTCAGCTTCCCCGCTGCCACAAGTACACCTTCAGTCAGTCTTGGGGTTTTATCATTCCTGCCCTGCAGGAGTGCCAAGGAGAGGATATTAAAATGTCTGGCTCTAAAGAATGCCATTCTACTCTTAGGAAAGCTCAGGTCTTTCAGATACCTTGCTGGTCCCCACACACCCCATTTAATCCTTTTTGTTGCTGCAGAGAGACATTCGGTTAAGCTCTAGCTGGAGCTCCACGTCTCTTATTCCGTCGGGAGCCGCTTTGCTTGGGTTGGTCGTAGCCGAGGGATATTTAAAAACAGCGAGGAAAGTGCACAGGAGGCCCGCTTAGGCTCCCATCGCCTGTTTCCTGGGAGAGGGGAAGGCATTTATTGAGAAGAATTGAGTCCTACGGTTAAAGAAGGCATAGCAGCCAGAAAAGGAAATAAACCCTTTTAACATGATTTTAAGATGATTATTATTTTTTATTTATCTATTGAAGCTAGTGCGTGCTATTAAGGGTCAAAAAACAGTGCCATCCATCCCGTGGTTGAAGCAGGCCCAGCAGCCATTACAAAACAATGGCATTTTAAGGCTACTCTTTCTTATTAAAACCTTATTAATCTTACTAGGGCATCATAGTCCTCCTTAACTAGGTTGAAGGCTTTTGAAGCAGATTTCTTCTTCCGCGCCTGTGCCTTGCAGCAATCGGGACTCCCCTGGCCCTGTTAATAAGGTGTTAATAACGTTAATAAAGACAGAGAATATCGTAATTTTAAAATGCCATTAAAAGCGTTTTATTTTTCTTTGCTGGCGGGCAAACCCGTGTTTGCCACAGGAGGGCCGAGCTTTCGTCCCGTCCCCTTAACGTTAGCCTTTTGGTTTGCCCAGCTCGGGAACAACGAGAAGCTAAGCCGCAAAGCGCAGAGCGTCTCCAATCTAGCTCCTGCCAAGGACGGGGCTGCTTCCCCTCGGCCTGCGGGCGCATGCCGCCGGGCCTGGTTCTTCACCAGCAATCCGCACTCTCCCGAGGGCCTTCTCGCAATTGGGGGCTTTCTGTCCCTCGTTCTCGGCGGTTCCCCGGGTCCCCTGTGAGAAAAAACACCTTTCCAAGATGGCCGACCTTCCGGCCCTTCGTTTCTTAAATCGTTCCCGCCAATTTCTTTCACAGAAGACTTCTCTGCATGTCGGACTTTCCGTCCGCTCAAATCCGCCGTCCACCGGGGCCTTTGAAAAACGACCTGTCCCGTCGTGGTGGTGGTGGAAGGAGGTAAGGAGATGGGCCAGCGGGCCGGGTTGTATGACACTCTGCCTTTGCAAGGGGCTGTAACTTCCAGCAGGCTCAGGCAATGTGAGGAGGGGGGGGGAAATGCAGGGTTGGCGGTTCAGGAAGGGTGCACTTGTCCCGAGGCACCGACGGTTCTTCCGGCCTGCTTTTTGTGGGGCGGAGGGTTGGGGGGAGAATGCAGAACACATCTGCCCATTTGCAGACCGGATGTGGCAGAAATAGCATCCCTGGGCGCAACCTGGAGTAAAGAAAACCGGTTTCAGGCCATTGTGTCAGGGTAGGCCAAGTCTTCAGAAACGTGGGCTTTGACAAGCAGCACAGGGAACTCGTCTCTCTGGCTTTTCCTTCTAGAGTGGCTCTGGGTTTATGGTTGGGACCTCCTCCCAGTTATTGTGTTTGCGAAGCTGTGCTTCGTCGCTTGTCGCGATGCTGTTTGTCAGTTGTATCTTTTCTGCTTTCTTTCCAAGGTCACAAAGCACAGGAGAAATTTAAGCGGCTCACGTTACACCGAATAAAATGGGATGAGCAGAAAGGAGATGGTAAGAAAGTTTTAAAGTAATCAAATGACCTAGAAAGGGGCGAGCCCCGGGATGGCTTCGGAACTGGTCCTTACTGTCGCCACAGGTTCGCTTCTTTCATGAGCTGCTGGAGCTTTCAGAGGTCTGTGTTTATCCTGCATTTCTAAAGGAAGGGCAGAATTCTCACCTTCTGTCCTGTTGATAAAGTTTTTTCCGATTGCCGATCTCGAGTGTACTTTGCCAACACATCCATCTTTCAGTTGTTTTCCCCATTCTTACACCCTAAGCATTTTTTTTCTTGCAGATGAGGAGGAATCTGTGAAAAAACACCGAAAAATTTCACCTGGTGTGGGAGGCGAGTAGTATTTATGGTATGGTCTAACTGAGGCGTTTGGTGATTCCCAGCGTCACTAAGAAAGTCCTGGTTTTATTATGCCCCCTTAGCGACAGGACAGAGAAACACCTTCAGGAACTGAACTGTGGGTGCTCTGTACAATTGTCCCTTCAGAGCACCCCTCCTCTTTAAGTCAAAAAGTGGGAGAGGTCAGGAGCGGAGCTTTGGCGAGGTGAAGTTCAAGCAGCGTGCTGCTGAAAACATGGCACGGGAGCATTTTAAGAAACACGGCACTGAGCGTTATTGGGATCTAGGCTCTGAGCGAGTCAGTCCTAGAACCCGCAGACTGACGGCCTTTTCTGACGCCCCTTCTCACATTTCTGGGCGTTTGACATAAAGGGCAATAGTGAGCAGAACCATTAGACTCTAAGCCCCGCCCCCGCGCCCCCCTCATTCCCACAAATTCCTCCCCGTACAATGCACACAATGAAAGGAAATATTTTTCAGATCAAAAGAACGGCTTTTGGTTTTAATGTTTGGCTTTGGACTAACAGGACACGCGTGTGAGAGAGATCTTCAGCTTCCCCGCTGCCACAAGTACACCTTCAGTCAGTCTTGGGGGTTTATCATTCCTGCCCTGCAGGAGTGCCAAGGAGAGGATATTAAAATGTCTGGCTCTAAAAAATGCCATTCTACTCTTAGGAAAGCTCAGGTCTTTCGATACCTTCTGGTCCCCATACACCCCCCCTTTAATCCTTTTTGTTGCTGCAGAGGACATTCGGTTTAAGCTCATCTGGAGCTCCACTGTCTCTTATTCAGTTGGTAAGCCGCTTTTGCTTGGGTTGGTCGTAGCCGAGGGATATTTAAAAACAGCGAGAAAGTGCCAGGAGGGGCCGCTTAGGCTCCCATCGCCTGTTTCCTGGGAGAGGGGAAGTCATTTATTGAGAAGAAGTGAGTCCTACGGTTAAAGAAGGCATAGCAGCCAGAAAAGGAAATAAACCCTTTTAACATGATTTTAAGATGATTATTATTTTTTATTTATCTATTGAAGCTATTGCGTGCTACTAAGGGTCAAAAAACAGTGCCATCCATCCCGTGGTTGAAGCAGGCCCAGCAGCCATTACAAAACTTGTCAATGGCATTTTAAGGCTACTCTTTCTTATTAAAACCTTATTAATATTAATAGGGCATCATAGTCCTCCTTAACTAGGTTGAAGGCTTTTGAAGCCGATTTCTTCTTCCGCGCCTGTGCGTTGCAGCAAACGGGCCTCCCCTGGCCCTGTTAATAAGGTGTTAATACCGTTAATAAAGACAGAGAATATCGTAATTTTAAAATGCCATTAAAAGCGTTTATTTCTTTTGCTGTCGGCAATACCCGTTTTTGACCACAGGAGGGCAGAGCTTTGCGTCCCGTAGCATTAACGTTGAGGCCTTTTGCCCAGCATCGGGACACCGAGAAGCTAAGCCGCAAAGCGCAGAGCGTCTCCACTCTATGCTCCTGCCCAAGGGACGGGCGGCTTCCCTCGGCCTTCGGCGCATGTCCGCCGGCTGGTTCTTCACCAGGATCCATCCTCTCCCAGATGCCTTCTCGCAATTGGGGGCTTTCTTCCCTCGTTCTCGGCGGTCCCCGGGTCCCCTGTGGAAAAGCCCTTTCCAAGATGGCCGAGTCCGGCCTTCGTTCTTAATCCGTTCCCCCCAATTTCCTTTCACAGAAGACCTTCTCTGCATGTCGGACTTTCCGTCCGCTCAAATCCGCCGTCCACCGGGGCCTTTGAAAAACGACCTTTCCCGTCGTGGGGGTGGTGGAAGGAGGTAAGGAGATGGGCCAGCGGGCCGGGTTGTATGACACTCTGCCTTTGCAAGGGGCTGTAACTTCCAGCAGGCTCAGGCAATGTGAGGGGGGGGGGAAATGCAGGGTTGGCGGTTCAGGAAGGGTGCACTTGTCCCGAGGCACCGACGGTTCTTCCGGCCTGCTTTTTGTGGGGCGGAGGGTTGGGGGGAGACTGCAGAACACATCTGCCCATTTGCAGAACGGATGTGGCAGAAATAGCATCCCTTGGCGCAACCTGGAGTAAAGAAAACCGGTGTCAGGCCATTGTGTCAGGGTAGGCCAAGTCTTCAGAAACGTGGGCTTTGACAAGCAGCACAGGGGACTCGTCTCTCTGGCTTTTCCTTTGAGAGTGGCTCTGGGTTTATGGTTGGGACCTCCTCCCAGTTATTGTGTTTGCGAAGCTGTGCTTCG